>NW_026615014.1:0-60598 GCF_030052815.1 Hevea brasiliensis
TACTTTCTTCCATGGTGACACCTTGAGGAACACTTTGTCGCCAACCACATATTCTATTTCTTTTCTCTTCAGGTCAGCATAAGATTTCTGTCTGTCTGAGGCAACCTTCAGATTTGTTTTGATTATCTTTACCTTCTCCTCAGTCTGTTTCACCAAGTCTGGCCCTACCAGTTTATCTTCACCCAATTCAGTCCAGCACACTGGAGTTCTACATTTTCTCCCATACAGTGCTTCATATGGGGCCATTTGAATGCTAGCTTGGTAGCTATTGTTGTATACAAACTCGCTTGGGAGGTATCTATCCCAACTTCCCTCAAACTCAATGACACAACTCCTCAGCATATCCTCAAGGACCTGGATTACTCTTTCTGATTGCCCATCCGTCTGAGGATGGAAAGCTGTGCTGAAATGGAGTTGTGTACCCAAGGATTCATGCAACTTCTTCCAAAATCTCGATGTAAACCTTGGGTCTCTACCAGATATGATGGAAAGTGGAATTCCATGCAGTCTAACTATCTCACTGATATACAATTCTGCTAACTTCTCCAGTGAGTAGTCAGTCCTAACTGGCAGAAAGTGTGCTGACTTTGTCAATCTATCAACTATCACCCATGCTGCATCATGTTTCTTCCGGGTGAGAGGTAGACCACTTACAAAATCCATGGTGACCCGATCCCATTTCCATTCGTATGCGTATAGGTGAGCAAACCCGATGGAACTTGATGTTCGCTTTGACTTGGCCGACATGTCAAGCATTTAGTCACATAGTCACTATGTCCTTCTTCATACCAGCCACCAATACCGAGCTTCAGATCATGATACATCTTTGTACTTCCAGGTGCATAGCATATACACCGTGTGTGCCTCTTTTAGAATACCGCTTTCAATTCCCATTATCCGGTACACACGCTTTTCTTTGTAGTGCATACCCATCCGCTTTCACCTCATAGTCACCGCTTTTCCCTCTGGGAGTTTGCTCATAATAGCCAGTAACTTTTCATCTACTTTTTGCCCATCTAAAATCTGTTGTAGCAGGTTTGGCCTCACTTGCAACTCAGCCAAAATAGCTCCATCTCGAATCAAAGATAGACGGGCATTCAATGTTCTCAATGTCGTGATGGATTTTCTCGCTCAAAGCATCAAGAACTACATTTGCCTTCCTGTGATGGTAGTCAATTACACAATCATAATCCTTCAGAACTCAATCCATCGCCTCGTCTAAGGTTGAGCTCCTTCGGGTTGGCAAGTATTTTAGGCTTTTGTGGTCTGTAAATGTAGCATTTTTCACCATACAGTAATGCCTCCATATCTTCAAGCATAAGATAATTGCTGCAAGCTCTAAATCATGGGTAGGATAATTCTGTTCATGTGGCCTTAGCTGCCTGGAAGCATAAGCGACCACCTTCCCTTCTTGCATCAATACACATCCTAACCCATTATGTGAGGCATCACTGTAGACCACGAAGTCTTTTCCTAACACTGGCTGTGTTAACACCGTGCCTCTCACAACATAGCCTTCAATTTCTCAAAACTGGTCCGACATTTGTCATTCCATTCAAATCGACATTCTTGTGTAACAACTTGGTCATTGGAGCAGCTATTAGGAAAATCCTTCACAAATCTTCTCAGAATACCCAAATAGCCCTAAGAAGCTTCGACCTTAGTTGTATTTCGGGAGGCTTCCATTCCATCATCGCTTCTATTTTCTTGGGATCCACCTAATCCCATCACCGACACTATGTGTCCAAGGAATGCAATCTCATTCATCCAAAAGTCACACTTGGACAACTTAGCATACAGCTTATTTTCTTTCAGGAGATGCAGAACAATCCTCAAATGCTCAACATGTTCGTCCCTGGTCTTGGAATACACCAAAATATCCTCACTAAAGACTACTACGAACCGATCTAGGTATGGATGGAAGATACGGTTCATAAGGTCCATGAATGATGCTGGTGCATTTGTTAGGCCAAAGGGCATCACTAGAAACTCAGAATGCCCATATCGGGTCCTGAATGCGCTTTGGCACATCTCGCATCCTTCACCCTCAATCGATTATATCTGACCGAGATCAATCTTGGAAAACACTCGCTTCCTTCAACCGATCAAACAGATCATCAATTCTAGGCAACGGATATTTGTTCTTCACTCACTTTATTCAATCGCCAGAATCGATGCATAGTCTCAAAGTCCCATCCTTCTTTTCACAAACAAAGACTGGAGCTCCCCATGGTGACACATCGCGTATGAACCCCTTATCTAGCAACTCTTGCAATCGAAGTTTTCAACTCCTCAATTCAATGGGTGCCATCCTATAAGGAGCAATGGAAATGGGTGCTGTACTCGGCAGTGTCTCAATAGCAAATTCAACTTCCCTTTCTGGTGGCAAACTAGGCAACTCTTCAGGAAATACCTCTGGGAATTCTCTCACTGTGGGTATGTCACTCAGGTTTGGCTTAGCTTGCCTAGTATCCACCACATGTGCTAGGTAGGCTTCACACCTTTTCTTATCATTCTTCTTGCAATCGTGGTTGAGATGACATTGGACAAGAAATCATTCTTTCCCCACAATCGTGATCTCATACTCTGATGTTTTTAGAGAAATTCTCTTCAATTTGCAATCAACTATTGCTCGATGACGTGACAACCACCCATTCCCAAAATCACGCCAAACTCATGGAAAGGCAATTCAATCAGTTCCGCCAAGAATTCATACCTCAATCCTCAACGCAACCCTTGTATACTTTGTTCACTACCACATCGTGGCCCAATGGATTAGTGACCGTAATGTCTTGGTCACTCTCCCTACCAATATCCCCTTTCTACGGTAGGTTAATGTAAATGTAGGAATGAGTGGATCATGGATCCACCAATGCATGCACAGTGTAGTGTAGAGGGAGAACGCACTCGATGACGCCCGGCATCTTGCTCCCGAGCTCTCAAGGCATAATTTCGCAGGTGGTCTATTATCCGACTTCTCTCACGCTCGATGCGTGCCTCGAGATGGTCCCACGCCGATTTACTGCACCTTCTACCCCTTGGTGGTGCAGAGCAGTGTCCATCGCTTGTGTTGGAGCAACAGAGTAGTTCTGCGTGACGCTTCCTTAATCGATGCTCATGACCCACACCTCAAGCGTGCACCGTCACTCTCCAACACTTCTTATGCCATTTCTCGGTGTGGACACGCAGAAGATGCCGGGCTGGTCCTCAACCCCATCCTCGGAGAGCCGCCCACCGATGGTGTGGACCGACCTCTCCTAGGGGTGAACTATGGTCCGCCCCGAGACCGACTCGACTCGTGGCTGAGCTGAACTCTGTGCAGGAGGACCCTTGAACTTCTTCCCGAATGTAGGAGCTGAACTAGACTGACCCGGGCCCCTCTTCTGCTGTCTATCCCTTCTGGTCTGCTCACTGATTCTTACTTTTTCCACCTTTATTGCAGCTTCCACTAACTTGATAAATTCTATGATTCCCAAGGCAGTGAGCTGGATCTTGATGTTGTCATTTAGTCCCTCTTCAAATCTCTTGCACCTTTCAGCTTCATTAGGGACTATCTCCCTTCCATAACGGCTTAATCAACAAACTCCTTCTCATATTCGCCACCGACACTGCCTCGCCTCAGGTTAATAAACTCTCTTCTTCTCTCTTCCAGATATACAGTACCCACATATTTCTTCTTAAATTCTGAAAGAAAGAAGTCCCAAGTTACAGCTTTTATCTGCACTTCACTGGACACGGTGTCCCACCACTCATATGCATCATCTTGCAGTAAAGATATGGCAGCTTCCAGGTTTTGCTCTGGAGTGCAGTGGAGTTGTTTTAGGACTTTGCCTGTTCTGTTCAACCAATTTCTACCGCAATGAGTCATCTTCTCTCTTGCCATAGAAGTCCACAGCTCCAAACTTTCTTAGCCTTCCAGGTGTGATTTCTGCTGTGGAGTTGGTGGTGGTGGTGGTGGTGGTGGTGCTGGCATTACCCTAGCCATTTGTCTAAAGAAGTCGGCCATTTGCTGAAACATGGCCTGTGGAGGCTGAGCATGCTCTGCTTGAGTCAAGTGAGCAGATTCTCTCATGCCCCAGCCTCACCGCTGCAGTGGAGCATGACTCTCCACTTCCTCCTCAACGGCTCTCTGAGATGAAGGGTCCATATCCTATTCAAAATAAGAAAGATAAACAGATCTGCGTTAGTGTCACCTCGACTCTTACAAATGCAATGCATGGTATGGACTCAATCTAGGCCCAGAAACGCCTAAACCGTGCTCTGATACCACTAAATGTGACACCCCTTACCCGTGTACAGTATACCCGAGTAAATAATGCCACACGGTGTATCGGCACACTCTAATATACCTTAATTAATTTATATCATGCTTTTGCATATAATTTATAAAATATACTTTATTTAAGCCATTTAGCAAAATTTTTATTTATTTGAGGTTCCGAAAATTTTATAGAAAATCCGGCGGAGTACCGGCTAAAAATGGAGAAAACAGTTCTTCGGAACCTGTTAAAAACACTTCCAATAAACAAATTCATTCATTCTGAACTCCAATATCATCACAAAACTCAATATCAAGATTTCAACAATTTTTCAATTTCAGGTCTCAACAACCTTTTCATTTTTCAAACATCCCTTTCTCAGGGTTCTCATATATATAAACAACAATTAAATACTCAAATTACTTCCATACATAACCATAAGTCTTTATTATTTACATGAACCTCAAAATACATTACATAAATCCCAAATACATATGAGAAAATAAAAATTTAATTACAAAATGACAAAATGACATATAGTGTCCTACCAAGGCAATCGCAGTGACGAGGTGACACTGACATCTTGCAGAATCTGCAGGATGGACTCACCCACCGTGGTCTACTGGGCTCACGATCTGTATCTCGGAACCTACGCGTGGCAAAGCAACGCGCTAAGCAATAATGCTTAGTGGTGCAATAATAAAATAACAAGAAATAATAAAATAAATATGTATTGCATGTGCATGTTTTGTTTGTCATGTATTTGTATATCCATTCATTTATTTCTTTTACTTTGCCCATTTTCCTTCATTTGGTTGCCCAAGTAACCTACACTAGATGACTGGATCGATAAACGGTAACCGGCACTAGGTATCAAGTACTCGCCGCCACACCATCGGTCACATATGCATCTCAGTGTGCAATAATGTACTAACAAGTCGTGATAACATCGTGCACAAGGCCAAAGCTCAATACAAGGTCGAATGGCTAAAAGCCATAAAATCACAATGGCATATTTCCATGTGCGATCGCTAATCAACCCTATTGGCATGCCAAACTATCCAAACCAATCTTGTTAGGTATACTAGGGCATTTGAAACTTTTAAATTCTTCAATTTGTGAATTTCAAGTTTTGGTGTCACTATTCACCTCATTGGTCAACAAAAATGTTGACTTTTGGATAGAAAATAGGTGTATTGGTTTTAACACCCCAAACATACCACATTTTGTATTTAAAACTTGTTGGAATTGATTGCCATTTCCATTTCTCAACTTAAATCTAGGAGGGCAGAATTTTCAGTTTTGGAGACCCAACTTTACTGTTCCATTGGGCCCTGTTACAGTGGGAATTTGAAGAAATAGCAAACATGAAAGTTGTTCCTTATTTTGTCTAGTTGAATTTCCTTTTTTGAATCACTCCATTTGGAGTTTTGTAGCTCCAGATATGGTCCAAAAACCACAGCTGGCCGGATTACCATTCTGCAGAAATTACCATATCTACAGTAACATGAATAGTGACTGCCACTACCATTTGGGTTAGGTTCTGGCCATAATTTGGGGTAGGTTCCTTCATGAAAGTTGTTTGTCTATGTCTTAACTTGTTTCTGTAAAAATTTCAGGTCAATTGACCAAATCTACAGTGAGTTATGGCCAAATGAACAGTTACTGTTCATTTGGTCAATTCTGCAGGGGCTGTTGCAGGGTGTCCGGATTGGGGCCAAGTTTTGGTTCTCTTGCTTTGGTCTTTTGGGCATGGTTTCTTCAGCAAAAATGTGCCATTATAAGCCTAGTTTTATGTCCAATTGGCCAAACATCAATTGGACTAACACAGCCAAGGTTATGGCTGTGTAATTGGACTGAAATTTCAGTCCATTTTTGCTGTCCTAGGGCAGCTTACACCTTGACTTTGCCATACCATTTTTCAGTCCAAATTGTGGTCAACATACCTCAAATGGTCACTTATTGACCATTAGAGTGTTCTTTAACAGTTTGATAAGCCAAGTCAATTTTTACTTCTCAAAACCCTAGCTTCCAACCCATGAATCATGCAACACATCCCAATTAAGGTCATCAATCATTCATATGTCATTATCTAAGCTTGTATTTAGATTTTAGCCCAATAAAACTCATCAATTCCTCATCCTATAAGTGCTGGCCGAAATTTGCTTCTCAATTTCACACATGACTTTCTTCAATTTCTTAATTATTTATTCATTTTCAAACTAAATTTCAATAAGTAAACAAGATTAGGAAGTTAATATGCACTAACCTTATTTGATAAAATTCCCAACTTGTTAACCTTCACTTCTCCTCCCTTTTTTTTTGCTACTAAACACTTGATCAAGGTCTAAAATCAACTTTTAATGTTGGGAGCTAGGGTTTTTATGGTGAGAATTGTGGGAAATTTAAGCTTGGGAGAAGAAGAAAAATGAGGAAGAGAGAGTAGAGAGAGATTCGGCCATACATGCTAAAGGAAGAAGATGAATTGGTTTTTTTTTATTTTAATTTATCTCTTTTTATCCTTTCATGAGTGCTTGCCAAGTTTTAATTGGGTGGAGTTTTTTTTAATGACCTCATACTATGTCATTATTTGCATTATTTTGCATTTTCTTTTCTTTTCTTTCACTACTCATTTCAAATTTCATTTTTAACAATATTTATTCACATTTTAGATCATAATAATTATTTACTTAGCTGGACAAGTCGGCCAAAAATCACCTCTGAAGGCGAAATGATCAAAATGCCCTCCGTTTGGCTTAACGGGTCAAAATTGTCTGTACCGATAGAAAAATTTTTCTAGGTATTTTCTTGGCATTCTAATGCCATGGGAACCTCAGTAACCCTTCTCTGGAGTCCCAAAAATTATTTTCTAATTTTTCTCCCGGGTCTAGGGCTCCTCGTTGCGAGAACCGCAACTTCCCTCTGGTTTACCCCTCGCTATGGCACCGGCTTGTTTAACTTGGTTGTATTTTATTTCTAAAATTTTTACTAAATTTTTCTTATTAATATTTGAGTTAATTATGATTCCCGACTTTAATTTAAATATTTTTCCGGACGTTCTAGCTGTCCGGACCGACACCGGTCACCGGAACAGTAGAATGTACGGAGTTGTTACCGGGAGGGTGTTACAGGATCAGTTATTCCACTCAATCTTCGAGGAACTGATGTGGAGACATCATTATTAGGTACAGGCTCATTGTAAGTATCAATATCCATTTGCTCTGTTTGTTGGTCAGAGTTCTCTAACTCTAATTCTATCTTCCTTCCTTTACCACTGATACGGTGTGTCCGCAAGTGCACGGGTCACAGTAGTATAGTTTTAAAAAAATGATATCGATCCCACAGGGAATTGTGCTTAAATTGGAAATAAAAGTATAAGCTAATTAGAATGACAAAAATTAAAAGATATTAAAAATAAAATCTAAAAATTAAAATTAAGACAAAAATTAAAGATGTAAAATGAAATTTGGAATTAAAATTGGTATTTAAGGAATTAATGCTAAATCAAACAATTAACTAAAATTAATTAGACTAGATTACCAAAAATTAATTTGAAATTTCTATTTATGAAATTAAGAAGAATTAAATCTAAAAAAATAAAGTAATTCTAGATATTGGATTTAAATTGAAATTGCTATTTATGAGATTTGGAGGATTTAAATCTAAATTCAATGAAAATTAAATTGATTCTAGAGATTGGATTTTTAATATTGTTTGCATGTGGTTTATCCCTAATTTAGCCAAACACATGAGAATTGCAATTTTGATGGAAATAAATTCTTAAATTTTTTTAAACATTTTCAAGCATCTCAAAATTGGTTTTCATTAAATCAAACCCTGTTTTCACGGTATTTCAAACCTAACAAAAACCCATTTAAAGCTCTAATTGATTTTTGGAAAGTTCCCCTTAATCTTCTTAGCTTATTTCTAACACCAAGAAAATAAAGTTTATTGCAAGATTATCCATCCCCAATATTCACTTTTCAGTCCATCTATTAAGGATTAAAACTTAACTTAATGAGGGCCCATTCATCAAGCAAGGCAATAAGCACACAAGCAATAAATCAAAATATAACAATCTTCATTTAAATGGCCAAATCAGTTCAAAACCACAAAACAAATCAATATTTACAAACCCATCTCTAGAATCTCAATCAACTACTCACAAATCATTGTTTAAAGACAAACCCAAATGAAGAAATGAAGAAATAATGGAAATGTAAGCTAAAAGGGTAGAAAAACCCGAAATTTGCAGATTCTCACGCACAAAAGTGCAAATCGTGATCTGCAAATTTGGAAAAAGAAATGCAGAAAGTGCTCCCTTCTCTCTTTCTAATCTTGCCAAAAATGCCTCCCTTGCTCTCTATGGAAAGAAAGTGATAAAGGGCACTTTATATAGGCAAGGGGACTGTTCTAGAATGGGTAAAAGGGGGAAGGATCCAGAGAAAGTGAGGTAAAAAGGCTGGAGTAACGGAAATGCCACGTCAACAATTTTCCAGTACAAACGACATAAGCCGAGCCATTGTGTCGCGGGTTGTGTCGCCTCGGCGTGAATATTCGACGATCGACACAACCTCGCGACATAAGCTAATTCGGTTGTCCGCAGTTGTGTCGCCTCGCCATTTTTTTACTCAACTTCAAAATTTTTGCAATTCGATTTTAATCTCCTCCAAATGGCTACTCTGATCAAAATACATCAAATTTCTCCAAATTTATCCTACAAAACAAATGAATTCCAAAAATTAAACTAAGAAAAGTGAAAATTGCAAAATTGACTAAATATATACTAATATCTAAAATAATAGCTATGAATAAGGGTAAATTATGTGCAAAAATTACTCCTAAATGATGATCTAAAATGCATGCATCAAATTCCCCCATACTCAAACTCTTGCTTGTCCTCAAGCAAAATTTCATTAAAACTCATTTGGAAGGGAATAGAATCAGTCTTTGAAAACACAAAATTCACTAATCCAAACTACCAACTTACCTCTAGCCACCAACATTCCAAATTCCCACCAGCAAAAGCACAAAGAATGAAGCAAGCACTCTCAACTATTACAGAATAGCTAAGAATTAACCAATCAACCCAAGCAACAAATACCAACCAGCTACAAGAGTCAATTGTGCCAAAACAAACCTAAATGAAATAGATAGCCAATGCGTCTCAAATAGATGGTGAGTAATGTATGAAAGATTATATTGCCAAACCCATATGCAAGCATAAAAGATCTAACTCTACTAATGTAACAAGCATTTTTCAAAGAATCATTAGGTCTTTTTAAGGGTTGTAATGGGGTCAAATAGGGTAAAATTGTGGTTAACAAAGAAAGGGAATAAGGTAAACAAAATATGAGAATAATATTAATCATGAAACTCAAAGTGCATCCAATTTTTTCTTTTTTTTTTTTTTTTTTTTATCAAGTCAAGAGGAAAGAAATTCACAATGAATCTCAAGTGCTTATCACAATGATTATACAAAGGGACTACTTTTTATGCTTATTTATTTTATTTTATTTTGATTTTGTATGTGTCCCTATTTTATGTCACACCCAAAATTACCTTTGGGATATTTTGGTGACCTTTTCAATTTTTCACAATTACTCTAGCACTTTTCAAGATGTTTCAATCCTCCGAGATTTTTTTATTTATTTTTTTTATTATTTTTTTTTATGCACTTAATTGCTAAAATATTATTCTCATAATAGGTGGTAGTGTTTAGGTTTAATGGCTAGGTAAATGATTTGGGTTCCAAAGAAATTAGGGAATTAAGGTTCAAGGGGGTTTGCAAGGGTTAAAATGAGATTAAGGTAGGTTAAGGTTAAATGTGAGGTTTAAAATATGAAGGAATGCCTAAATCATATTCTTATCAAATGCAAGTTAAAAATTTCGCTTTGAAAGATCTAAGATGCTTGTTCTAGGAATGGTGAGACGACAAGGACCATTTTCTTCCTTAAAGGCTTATCCAGACACTCAAAACTCAAAATAACTAATCAGAATCTGCATACCTAGATGAATGTATTAATTTTCAGCTATTAAGTAAGAGAAAGAATAATGCTTAAGACTTTGTACCCAGCTGGAACTTTCATTCCACTAACCATCTAAAGGCAAGTTGGATTGCTTGAATAAGTGGCTTATGGAATTCAAAGACTGGTTTAAAAATTCAAAAATTTGAAATGAATGAATAAAATGCATGAGTGTATAAATGTATAATGAATCTATATGCAACTAAGTACTAAGTATATATGAAGCTATATGCAGTGTATATATGTGAATATGTACAAGTATGAAGTAATGAATGAGTATGTCACTATATGCAAATGAAAAAGGAAAAAGTAATTTTTGCAAAAAATTTACCCTCTCCCCCATACTCAGAATGAACATTGTCCTCAATGTTAAAATAGTGCAAGGAATGGGATAATTATGTGCATAAAGAAATGGGTAGCTCATATGTGCACAAAGAATTATTACCCTGTTGCATAAGCGATAGCACAACTTGTGTTGAAAGTGACACAAGCTGAGATGAGAATTGTTACCTCATTGAAGTGCAGCCAATTTAATTAGATAAAATTTGGACAGCTGCTGCACTCATTGCAAAAGAAACAGTACGATGGAATCCATTAAATCAATTAAACTCAAAAAGTTGAAATAGGAAGTTAAGCTCAAAAATGTAACCATCAAGTGTGAATTCGAAGTAGCACATAAAAGCAAGTGAGCAATGTACTAGAAACATAAAAGAAAAATGTATTTTATGAGGAACTAAAAAAAAACTGGATAAGTAAAAGGTTCAAGTAAAATAAAAAAAACAACACAAGCAAAATATTAACTAAACAAGTTCAAAATACTAATTAATTAAGCAACGAAATTAAAGACATGAAATGTTTTTTTTTTTTTTTTTTTTTTTTTATGCTCATTTGCTTGCAATGCATTGCATCCCATCTGCACAAGGAAATTAGAACAATGTTAAACTCTGAATAAGGAGTATAGAAAAACTTAAAACAAATATATATATGAAAGAAATAAAGAATCAATGAAAAATTATGAGTTATGCCCAAAAATGCTAAGTTTAGGTCTTTAGCTTGACCATACTCACTCAAAATGTTATGGAGAATGAGAGAGATAGCAAGTTGCTATCTTCTCAATTGGCTCACCAACTAAATAGTGCCTCAACCTTTGCCCATTTACCTTGAAATTACCCGATTTTTCACCAAAGATTTCCACAGCACCATGAGGTAAAACTTTCAAAATTTTAAATGGACCTGACCACCTTGATTTTAATTTTCCTGGAAAAAATTTCAACCTTGAATTGAATAAGAGAACCAAATCTCCTTCTTTAAAGTCCTTTTTCTTGATATGCTTATCATGCCATTTTTTTGTTCTTTCTTTATAGATCCTAGCATTTTCATAAGCATCAAGTCTCAATTCTTCTAATTCATCAAGTTGCAAAAGTCTTTTATGACCAGCAGCTTGTAAATCAAAATTGATTGCTCTAATGGCCCAATAAGCTTTATGTTCTAACTCTACGGGCAAATGGCATGATTTCCCAAAAACTAACCTATAAGGTGTAGTTCCTATGGGGTTTTAAATGCTTTCTATATGCCCAAAGAGTGTCATCTAATTTAAGGGACCAATCTTTTCGGACTTATTGTGATTTTCTCCAAGATTTGCTTGATTTCTCTATTTGTGATTTCTACTTGGCCATTTGTTTGAGGGTGATATGGTGTGGCAATCCTATGTTTTACCCCATATTTTCTCATCAATTTTTCAAATTGGTGGTTGCAAAAATGGCTACCACCATCACTAATTATGGCACGTGGGGCACCAAACCAGTCAAAACAAATTTTTCGTAAATTTCACCACAACTTTTGCATCATTGGTAGGTGTAGCAATAGCTTCTAACCATTTAGATACATAGTCTACCCCTACCAAGATATATTTATTCCCATAAGAAGATGGAAATGGCCCCATGAAATCAATTCCCCATACATCAAACAATTCAACTTCTAATATGGACTGTTGGGGCATCTCATCTCTCTTGGAAATGTTACCTACCCTTTGGCACCTATCACACTTGCTTACAAAGTCTCTCACATGTTTAAACATATTAGGCCAATAGAAACCTGATGTCAAGACTTTTTCAACAGCTTTTGAGACACTAAAATGACCAAAGATATTCAAAGGAATGACAATGGTAAATAACATCATGCATTTCTTCCTCTGGTATACATCTCCTAATTATTCCATCATTACATCTCCTAAACAAAAGAGGTTCTTCCCAAGAATAAAATTTAACATCATGCAAGAATCTCTTCTTTGCCAAGATAAATCGGTGGCAAGACACCACAAGACAAGAAATTCACAATATCAAGAAACCATGGAAGTGCAGATTTCAACACATACAATCGCTCATTCATGAAAAACTCATCAATTGGCACAATTTCATCATCTTTATTTTCGCTTTTATCCTAGAAAGGTGATCACCACCACATTTTCAACACCCTTTTATCTCTTATTTCCAAATCAAATTCTTGAAGTAATAAAATCCATCTAATCAACCTAGATTTAACTTCTTTCTTGCTCATTAAATACTTTATTGCTGCATGATCAGTGAAAACAATTACCTTTGAGTTGACCAAATAAGAACGGAATTTATTAAGTGCAAATACTACCGCAAGGAACTCCTTTTCAGTTGTGGCATAATTAACTTGAGCTTCATCAAGGGTTCGGCTTGCATAGTAAATGGCATAAGGTTTTCTATCTTTTCGGCCAAGGACGGCTCCAACAAAGAAACTCACTTGCATCACACATGATTTCAAATGGCAAAGTCCAATCTGGGGGTTACATGATAGGAGCTGTTGTTAAGGCCGTCTTTAACCTGCAAAAAGAAACCATACAATTTTGATTAAAATCAAATTTAACATCATGATTCAAAAGATTTGTTAAGGGTTTAGCAAGTTTAGAAAAATCTTGAATAAATCGCCAGAAAACCGGCATGTCCAAGGAAACTCGCACTCCTTTGTGATGGTTGGAGGGCATTTTTTCAATAATTTCTATTTTAGCTCTATCCACTTCAATTCCCCTATTTGAGATCAAATGCCCTAAAACGATCCCCTCTTGGACCATAAAGTGGCATTTCTCCCAATTCAACACGCATCATTATCAGCACATCTCTGCAAAATTTTAGACAAATTAGTCAAGCATGAATCAAAATTAGTGCCATATACTGAAAAGTCATCCATGAAGACCTCCATAATTTCTTCAATAAAATCAGAAAAAATGGCCATCATGCACCTTTGAAATGTGCCAGGCACATTACATAATCCGAATGGCATCCTTCGATAGGCAAAGGTGCCATAGGGACGTGTAAAGGTAGTTTTTTTCTGGTCATCGTGATGTATTGGAATTTGAAAGAAACCAGAATATCCATCTAAGTAACAAAAGAATGAATGCTTGGCTAATCTCTCTAACATTTGATCCATAAAAGGAAGGGGAAAATGGTCTTTTCTTGTGGCATTGTTCAACTTCCTATAGTCTATGCACATTCTCCAACCTCAGATTCTAGTGGGTATCAATTCATTATTCTCATTTTTAACAACTCACCCCACCTTTCTTTGGTACAACATGCACAGACTAACCCACTCATCGTAAATAGGTAAATAATTCCAAAGACTAGTAATTTTAGGATTTCCTTTTCACAACATCCTTCATTGTAGGATTCAATCTTCTTTGGTGTTCAATGGAAGGTTTACTATTTGGCTCAAGGAAAATCCTATGCATACAAACTGTTGGACTAATTCCCTTTATATCATCAATTGCATAACCCAAAACTCTTCTATATTCTCTCAAAACTCTCAACAATTTTTCTTTCTCAATATCAGTCAAACGTGCATTAATTATAACAGGATATGTTTCATTTGGTCCAAGAAAAGCATACCTGAGGTTGGAAGGAAGAGGTTTAAGATCTACCTTTGGGGCATCCTCTACCTTTAATGATGGTGGTTTGATCTCCAAATTTTGCACTCCTTCAAGTTGAAAAATTGTGGCTTCAGGATGTGGTGGAGAACTCTCCAAGTGTTGTGCAAAAGCAGCTATGTTGTGATTGTCATCATCAATGCTCCCACCATGGATTAAGCAATTTTCAAGTGGGTCTTGTGGATAGCTTTTTCTGAAATGCTCTTGAACAATCTCTTCAATAATGTCTACCCGCAAACAAGACTCAACTTCTTCATGTTTCCTTTTCATGGCTGGATTGATGTTGAATATCATTTGATCATCTCCCACTCTAAGTGTCAATTGCTCACCCTTCACATCAATTAATGCACCAGCTGTTGCCAAGAAGGGTCTTCCCAATAAGATAGGAACTTTTGTGTCTTCTTCCATATCCAAAATGACAAAGTCTACCGGAATGTAGAATTTCCCAACCTTGATAGGCACATTTTCAAGAATGCCTTCCGGATACTTAATTGAACGGTCAGCCAATGAAAGATACATGTTTGTGGGCTTCAACTCTCCCATATTCAACTTCTCATATATTGAAAGTGGCATTAGGCTGACACTAGCTCCAAGGTCACATAAGGCATTTGCCACACAATTATCACCAATATGACAAGGAATGGAAAACACACCCGGATCTTTGAGTTTGGGAGGTAACTTCTTCTGGATTATAGCACTGCATTGCTCTCCCAAGTTGATGGTGTCGTAATCTTCTAGTCTTCTCTTGTTGGAAAGAATCTCCTTCAAAAATTTGGCATAACTTGGCATTTGGGATAGTGCTTCAGTGAATGGCACATTGATGTACAACTTCTTTAGCACTTCAAGGAATTTGCCAAATTGTTTGTCTAGCTTATGCTTGATGAATCTTTGAGGGTAGGGAAGGGTGGGTTTGTAAGGTTCAGGTGGGATGTATGGTTTCTCTCCCTCATCTTGCTCAGGTTTGCTGTCTTCTTCTTTTTCATTTTTCTTGCTCTCAACTGAATTTTCTTCTTTTGTGCTCTCTTTTTCTTCTCTCTTGTTTTCACTCTCTTGACCAACTTTTTTACCACTTCTTAAGGTTACAACCTTACATTGTTCATGAGGGTTTTGTGGTTGGCTAGGTAGTTTCCCATAGGAATTGCTTCCTGATGAGCTTGCTTGTTGCGCCAATTGAGTCTCCAACATGCGGTTGTGGACTTGTAATTGATCCATGGTTTGTCTCATGTGTTGCATTTCTTCCTCCAATTTGCTATTCATCTTGCTTTGTTCAGCAAAAAATTTCTCCATCATGTTCTCCAAGGATGGCTTCGGTTCATGGGATGGAAGGGATTGTTGTGCTCTTGCTTGATATCCAGGTGGTGGCTGCCTTGTGGGCTGAAATTGAGGCTGAAATTGAGGCCTATTTTGCTGCATAAACTGCTGGTTATGAGCATAATTTGAGCTTTGGCCTTGTTGAGCAAAAAGTTGCTTGTTGTCTCCATGTTGAGTTGTTCACATTAGAATAAGCATTTCCCATAGGTTTCTGTTGATAACCTCCTGCATAAGCAGCTTGTTCTTGCAAATAATCATCACCATAAGAAGAGTAATTAACTCCACAACTTTGAGTTCCATCTGTGAAGGCAACTTGTTGCATAGTTGTAGGAGTTGAGGTTGTTGCCTTTGTGCAAAAATCACTAAGAAGCTGAGTTAACTGGTCAAATCTTGCATTCATGTAGCTAATCGAGTCTAGTTCATAGATCCCGACTTTCTTTGGCTCAAGTGCTCTAGGATTTCCCCATAAATGGGTATTATGAGCAATCTTCTCTAATAGATCATAGCATTCTTCACTTGTCATTCTCATGAAATCTCCTCCCGCTTGTGAATCAATTGTGTTTCTTATGGTCGAGTAACTCGTGTAGAAATTCTGAACAATCATCCATTTGGGTATTTCATGATGAGGACATTGCCTTTCAAGCTCCTTAAATCTCATCCAGGATTCATACAAAGTTTCATCATCTCTTGGTTTAAAAGCTACCATCAAATTCCTCAAATGAGTAGTTTTCCCTGTGGGAAAAATTGAGATAGAAAAGCTTGAGATAGTTGCTCCCAAGTAGCTATAATAGCTTGTGGCGATGAGTCATACCACTCCAATGCTGAATCCCGAAGAGAGAATGGAAATAAGGTGAGCCGAATAACTTCATCAGAAACTCCAGGTTGTCTTTGTGTGCCACATATCATTAAAAATTTCTTCAAATGAGAATGAGGATTTTCAAGTGGGCTACCTCCAAATTGTGAATTCTGAACCATTTGAATGAGACCAGTTTTTAATTCAAATTGATTAGCTCCAATAATAGGTCTGTTATCTCTCACATCAGTACATCTAGGAAAAGCATAATCTAACATGGATCTTCTTTGAGGATCATTTTGATTAGCAACTGCATTTTGACCGTTTTGCTCGTTTCCTCCATTATCTCCACCAATAGCTCTATTTTGATTCTCCATATTTTCTATTGTCTCCTCTTGCTCAAATATTTGTTGTTCTTCTTTTTCTGCTTCTTTTCTTCTTTTGTATTCCTTTTTGTTGGCTCGATAATTTTTCAATTTCAGGATTGAACAACAATTCGGTGTCACTTGTGCTTTTCGATCGTCTCATAAACAAGAAAAGTACCTGAAAAACACAAGGAACAATAGTGAAAATAAAAGAAAATAAAAATTCTAATTAGCTTAAAACAATTAAAATCCAACTTAAAAACAAACAATTCCCCGGCAACGGCGCCAAAAACTTGATACGGTGTGTCCGCAAGTGCACGGGTCACAGTAGTATAGTTTTAAAAATTGATATCGATCCCACAGGGAATTGTGCTTAAATTGGAAATAAAAGTATAAGCTAATTAGAATGACAAAAATTAAAAGATATTAAAAATAAAATATAAAAATTAAAATTAAGACAAAAATTAAAGATGTAAAATGAAATTTGGAATTAAAATTGGTATTTAAGGAATTAATGCTAAATCAAACAATTAACTAAAATTAATTAGACTAGATTACCAAAAATTAATTTGAAATTTCTATTTATGAAATTAAGAAGAATTAAATCTAAAAAAATAAAGTAATTCTAGATATTGGATTTAAATTGAAATTGCTATTTATGAGATTTGGAGGATTTAAATCTAAATTCAATGAAAATTAAATTGATTCTAGAGATTGGATTTTCAATATTGTTTGCATGTGGTTTATCCCTAATTTAGCCAAACACATTATAATTGCAATTTTTAGTTAAATCACTTCTTAAATTTTTTAAACCTTTTTCAATCATCTCAAAATTTGTTTTAATTAAATCAAACCCTGCTTTCACTGGTATTTCAAACCTAACAAAAACCCATTTAAAGCTCTAATTGATTTTTGGAAAGTTCCCCTTAATCTTCTTAGCTTATTTCTAACACCAAGAAAATAAAGTTTATTGCAAGATTATCCATCCCCAATATTCACTTTTCAGTCCATCTATTAAGGATTAAAACTTAACTTAATGAGGGCCCATTCATCAAGCAAGGCAATAAGCACACAAGCAATAAATCAAAATATAACAATCTTCATTTAAATGGCCAAATCAGTTCAAAACCACAAAACAAATCAATATTTACAAACCCATCTCTAGAATCTCAATCAACTACTCACAAATCATTGTTTAAAGACAAACCCAAATGAAGAAATGAAGAAATAATGGAAATGTAAGCTAAAAGGGGTAGAAAAACCCAGCAAATTTGCAGCAGATTCTGCTGCACAAAAGTGCAGAAATCGTGATCTGCAGCTGCTGGAAAAAGAAATGCAGAAAGTGCTCCCTTCTCTCTTTCTAATCTTGCCAAAAATGCCTCCCTTGCTCTCTATGGAAAGAAAGTGATAAAGGGCACTTTATATAGGCAAGGGGACTGTTCTAGAATGGGTAAAAGGGGGAAGGATCCAGAGAAAGTGAGGTAAAAAGGCTGGAGTAACGGAAATGCCACGTCAACAATTTTCCAGTAAAAACGACATAAGCCGAGTCAGTTGTGTCGCGGGTTGTGTCGCTCTCGGCGTGAATATCTGACGATCGACACAACCTGCGACATAAGCTAATTCGGTTGTGCTGCAGGTTGTGTCGCTCTCGGCCATTTTTTTTACTCAACTTCAAAATTTTTGCAATTCGATTTTAATCTCCTCCAAATGGCTACTCTGATCAAAATACATCAAATTTCTCCAAATTTATCCTACAAAACAAATGAATTCCAAAAATTAAACTAAGAAAAGTGAAAATTGCAAAATTGACTAAATATATACTAATATCTAAAATAATAGCTATGAATAAGGGTAAATTATGTGCAAAAATTACTGCTAAATGATGATCTAAAATGCATGCATCAACCACCTTCTTGAAGAAAACTTTTCTTAAGAAATATAGCATCCCTTCTAATCGTAACTCTTTGTGTTGTAGGAATATAGAAATAATATCTAAAATTGTCTTTTGGATATCTAAGAAACCGTCCATTTTCTGATCTTATTTCCAATTTGTTAGTTTTTAGCTTTTTAATATAAGTTGAACAAACTCAAATCTTAATATGCTTAAGACTTGGTTGCTTTTCATATCATATCTCATATGGAGTGAAAGATATTAATTTGGAAGGGATGCAGTTCTGAAGGTACAATGTTATTTATAATGCGTATCCCCATAAGGAGATGGGAAGCTTAATATAGTTCATCATGCTTCATACCATATTTAATAGGGTGCGGTTTCTCCTTTTTGATACACCATTCAATTGTGGTGTTCCAAGAGGAGTAAATTGAGAAATAGTTCCATATTCCTTTTAGGAACTCATCGAACTCAATACTTAAGTATTTACCTCTTCAATATGATCTTAGAGTTTTAATACTCTTTCCTGTTTGTTTCTCTACTTCGGATTTGAATTCTTTAAACTTTTTGAAGGATTCATATTTATATTTCATTAAATACAAATATCCATACCTTGATACATTATCAGTATGGTTATGAAGTAAGAAAAATCTCTTCTTGCCATTTCTTTAAATGGACCGCATACATCACTATATACTAGCTCCAAAACTTCTTTAGCTCTATTCTCTTGTCCAACAAATGATAATCTAGTCATCTTGCTTTAAAGACAGGATTCACAAATTGGGGTAGGTTCAGAACCTAATATAGATAAAATTCCCATCTTTTCCAACTTTATGATCCTATCCTCTGTAATATGACCTAATCTTAAGTGCCAAAGTTGTCTTGAACTTGATTTGGTTTCAATGATTGCATTAAACTCAATTTGATTACTTGGAGTTATTTTGTTACCATTATCCAAATAATAGAGACCATCTTGCAAATAATCCGTGACAATAATTTTATTTCTAAAATAAATATTGCAAACATCATCTATAAATTGAAATTCATATCCATTACTAGTCAAACTAGATACAAAAATGATGTTCTTAAAAGTATAAGTTATATACAAAATATGATCCAAAAACAAAACATGTTCATTTATATACAAAGATTTGAACCTTATGGCTAATGCTGCAACACTTGCTCCATTGCCAATCTATAGTTTAACATGTTGTCCTTCCAAGCTTTCACTGTTTACTAGTTCCCTGCATATCAAAATATATCTAAAACCTGAGCTATAAATAAACTAAAGTATTAGCAAAATTCAAATAATAAGAAATGGACATACCTTCAGAAGGCTTATCCTTTTTATTCTTTAAAGATTCTAAATACTCCGAGTAGTTCCTTTTTCAGTGCCTAGTCTTCTGACAATGGAAATATTTTCCTTTATCCTTAATAGCTTTAGCCTTCTTCTTCTTAGATTGTTTCTTGGCAATTCTGCTTGATGGACCTAGGGGTGGAAGTTTTCTTTTTGTTACCTTTATTCTTCTTAGACTTTCCAAAAGAAGAAGCAACTAAAGCAACTTCCTTCCCCTTATTGCCAGGCATATTATTCTATGTAATGACTAGCAAATTTAATAACTCAGCAAGTGTGCATTCAATTTTAGTCATATGGAAGTTTGTAATAAACATTCCAATGACTCAGGAAGGGACTATAAGATCAAATCTATTTGAAGTGAGAAGTCCTTAGTGAACTCAAGTGACTCAAGCTACTCTATGAGCCTGATCATCTTGTGCAAATGAGCTCCTGATCATCTTATGAACATGGGCTCCTACATCCATCCCCTTAGTCATCCTCATCCTGAATAATTGCTTTGATATCTCATATCCAACATTCCTATTATGCTCAGCATACAACTCTTGTAGGTGATCCAGGATTTCAGATATTGTATGCATCTTCTCATACTACTTCTGCAACTATTAGTCATAGAAGCAACCAGGAAACATTTTGCTTGGATATCATCATCTTTCCACTTTGCTAAAGTGTCATGTTCCTCTTGGGAAGCCTCTTCAAGTAAGGGATCAGGAACATTTGAGTCCAAAACGTGTCCAATACATTTGGAATTCAATGCTATCTTGAGATTCTTTAACCAATATGAGAAGTTAAGCCTAGTTAGCCTGTTAGTATCAAGTATACAGATGCGAACATTGGTTCATTTTGGTGTCATTTGATTAGATTTTACTACAGAAAATAACAAGATTCCAATTACTAAATTATAACAAGTAATTTACCAAAATGATCATGTTTTTTTTAATCAAATTAGTCCTCCCACTTTGTTAGCGAATCCTACACTTCCAAAATAGGAAATGAAAATCCTAGTTAGGACGGTTCAAGGGGGTGATTGAACTCTTATAAACAGCTAATAAACCTTAAATACATATATTCTTAGATTCATAACAATCTATGAGTAAGTAGCACTTTACTCTTCACATCTCATGTGAGGATCAATCAATTAGTTGGTTCTTAATGCTCAAAATCTCAGGTACATCCTCTCTTGATTTATCTTGTATTAGTCAAATTAGGCCTACGAAGTCAATAAGCATGCAAATTTGAACCTTAATGACCTCAGGTACATCAATTCTTGGCCAATAAAGTATTTACATACTCACAATATCTCATGCTTAACAATCACTTTAAGAAGGTCTCTTAAACCAAGTATATCATTCCTATGTAATCATAACTAACAATGTAAGTTTTTAAAACTTCCTAAATGATTGCTTTAATAGAGAGCCATGATGTCATTTCCAAAATTATAACATTACCAACTTAATCATTTGATTGAATGATTCCTTGGCCGACTTATTTACTATCAAGTCTCACTTTGCACATTAATCTTTTTTCATGCATATTTGATAAACATATATATCTAATACATACATTCATCCATAAACAACAATGTAAAAGGCATGATCATGGACTATTCTATAGGACTATAATCCCAGCAATAAGAACTAGAGTTAAGGGCATCCTAGGTTGACATCCATCTATTAACACACAAGCACAAAGTCTTCAACACTTGAGGTTTGTGCTCTCACCAATCTCCATCAATGATGTGGTCTTTTTATCTTCTAGTAAACTCCACCAATGTCATACATTTAATAACCTTGGCATACCAAGGTGAGATTACAAAAGAATCAAGCTCATTGGCTCCAAATAAATGAAATTACAACCTAGATGAATTATAAATACTATAATACAACCCTTTGTACATAATAAAATTAATTATTATATTCCCAAAAGAATAACAAGAGAAAGTAATCATATAGGTCTCTTATAGTCCATGATCATCCATCATGCATAAGCATACAATCAACACTTGAATAAAATTATACATTTTAAATATCTCATATTCAAAATGAAAGAAGTTTTTGGAATCTCATTCCAAAAACATATTATTTTGGTTGAAAATTTAGTTAAACACTTTAACTGATGATTTAGAAATAAAAAAGGCTGATAACAGTGTCAAAATACTGATTAAATGCACCAAAAAGGGCACATTTGTGTTACACGGCCCATGTAACAATTACATGACTCATGTAACAAATTGTAGGCATGAAGTACTAATAACATAGCCCGTGTAATTATTACATGGCCCATGTTAATTCTAAACACCGATGCCTTCTAAACTACATAGCCCCTGTAGTGTTACATGACCCAAAGTCATGTAACTCACTGTTTCTCTAGTTTTTCTCCATTTTAGCACTATACTAGTTGTGTAACTTTTACACTACTTGTATAACAACCTAAACATGTGATTACACAAGTAATATTTACACAGTTTATGTAACGACAAAACCACAAATTACACAATCTGTATAATTAGAGGGAAAAAAAAACATGATTTCAACACTTGAAAACCTAGAATTTCCTAATTCTCAACCAACAAAATATCATGCAACAAAACTCCAAATGGTGAAATAGGGTGGCTCTAATACCAATTGAAAGTTTACTGTAGCAAAGTGTGCAAAAAAGCAATTTTAAAAAATACAAACCCTATGTTTCATGCATCACATGCAAGTATATTTAACTATTGCAAATATCAAATATTTGTAGTTGCAACTCTTGTAACTTAATTGCTATTAGCCTATTTGCCATTAGAAAGTTAGAAGCTAAAAAGCTAAACTAAGGTTCTAGGATTTTTACTTGAATAGGTGCAGAATCAAATTCACCACCAATCTAGGCAGCTTAGACCTCCAAATGTTAGTCCTCTTGTTTGTCCACACAAACAAATCGATCTAGGCATGACCCTTGAACTAAAAATCTCCCTAGTGCTCTCCCTTATAGTTCGGCCAATAAGTGAACAAAGAAGAGTTTTGGGTTTCATTGGTTTTATTTTTTTGGTTGATTAGAGAAATAATTTCTTTAATTTTAATTCAAGAATTAAACTTCCAATACGTCTTGAATTAATCATAATAAGAAAAGAGTAAAGCAGATTTTAGCTTGAGAGAAAAAGAAGAAGAGAAGTGTTGTCTTCCAAAAGATTCCATCAAATGGAATAAGCAAATGGCTATTTATACTTTAAGCATTCCCATATCCCTAAAGTGGATAAAATTTTCTAACTTTTAGACATTCTAATCCCTAAACTCAATTAGTGGAGACTAGTTGTCTCTCACCAATCATATCAACTTCATAAGTGTCATCATCTCATTTAATCAAATAGATGAGTTGCTGCCATCTCATGGCGCCACTTGTCAAGTTAAGCCAAATCTCTACCAAAGCCACTAAGCCATTTTCTCTTATGGCGTCATAAGTCATATTAGCTAAATAAAGTGTCCTACCTTATAATTAATATCATATATAAATTACAAATTAATTAAACTCTTTTAATTAATTAAACTTATATTTAAATACTTTAAATATTAGCTTATATTCTTCTTACAAAACCAAATGTTTGAATTTAGTTTCAAGTCAATGCTATGGACTTTATAATGTAATTGCAAGCTAAATTTATTAATTTAATTAATCAATTAAACTATTTAATTAATTAATAAAATTAATCATGCCTAATCATTTATTCTTATGTGTATGACTTTTTAGATCCACTACTAATTAGCAATAAGAATAATATTAACTCTTTAATATTATTGGAACCCTTTCCCTATCTAGAGTAAAATTTCTTTATCACTCATGGTTGACACCTAGCATAGTGTATCATGATCATCCAACTATTAATGAATTAAATCATCACTTACCTTTTGAACATTTGATCATACATATCATGCACTAAAGTCTCTTCGTTACAGAATCTCGATTTTAGTTAGAGTCACAGTTTAGGTCAAACCCTAATTACTTGGAATCATATGTTCTTATCTTAATTCTAATTCTTGATTAATAAGACTTTTCTATTAAAAACTCTTTTATGACTTAGTTTATCTGTCCTAACTAGGAACTTTGTTTATCAATAACAATTTATATAGGTATAGAACTTTATCCTTATTTATTTAGGGTAATGGATCCCATCTTCACTAAACACCTATCTTTATATATAACTAATCGGAGTTAACACATGCCCTCATACTCATATTTAGTACAAGTATGTGAGCGATATCAAACTTAAACCACTAACTGTGTTATGTCATCAGGAGACTATATGTACTATTATGATTTAGATAACAATGTATTGACAAGAATAAACTCCATATGCATGTCATTTATGTATCATTAGTTCGGCTTACTTATCCTATAAGTGCCCATTATGTCTGTCCTAACATCATAATGTTAGATAACATAGACTCACCATTCCACTTTCATTCGTATATCATAATAATCCATAGAAACAAACGAAGTTGATAGCCTACTCAGCTAATTCATTACCAATGAGATATCATCGACTGTAAATCATAATAAATAATACTTGTCCCAAATTACTCCGTCACTCATATTCTTAATATTTTAATACTAGAATATCTAACAAACTATTAATAGATATTTTCAATTAAACATAAATAATTTAAATTAACAAAAATATTTATTATTAATAAAAAATTAAATATTTATAAAATACAAATTACAAGTCATAATTTAGGGCGTTCATCTGATGAACATCTTCTTTGATCAGTGTTTGGTTGAAGCAAAGTCATTTCCAAGGTCTCCAATTGGCCAGAACATGCCTTGGAAGTCGCTGCCCTCTTACTCTTGACGAACATGATTCCGGCGGCTGTAGAGATTGACATCAGCCAGGGAAGGGAGTTGAAGGCGCGTAGGTGTTGGTGTCGTTCTCTGCTACTCCAATATCATAGACAAACTAATTATTCACTTCCTAAATACTTTATATCTCAAATCTCTATTACACAGAACCATCGAAATTACAATAAAATATTCAAAATCAAAATCACCAAAATCAAAAAACTGTCGGACTTCCTAGGATAGCAAAAAGCCAAATTTAAAAGCCACATTCAGCTCCTTAATCTTGCTTGGCTGAAAACCCATCATTCACCAATGGACCCATCATTATGATTTAAAATTATTTTTAATTACATATTTAATTTCATATTAATCATATTTAACAGTGTTAACAGAAAGAAACCTCACTTTGTTAGAGGCATTCACTATAAAATATTTATTTATCACAATAACAAACACCTTCCTACTAATATAAAAAGTCAAATTATATAGCATTTATTTTATAATTTTTCCAAAATCTATATATTTATATAAAGTAGAAAAGTATTTTCATGATACTGTTACATAACATTCTACTTTATGGTATTGTCACGTGGCATTGTCTATTATATTATCATGTGATTTTTCCTATTAAATTTTCTCCATTTTTAATTAATAATTTATTTAATTATTTTTAAATTATAATTAAGTTATTAATTCTCTAATTGTATGTGTAACTTAAAAATTATTTAATAGTTATCCTCTTAATATTATAATAAGTAGCTAGACATAAATAAGTTACAATATATTAATAAATTTTAAAAATATAAGGACTAATATATAAATTTCACTAAATCTCATATATTAAATTGTAATTTACTCTAATGATATTTAGGTAATTTTCCCGCTTTGCTAGTGACGCATAAGCTCGAGGTATCTTTTTGTCAGAGAATTAACTTTAAGACCCCCTTGAAAATTACACGAAATCACAAGATAATTTTTTATAATTTCTCTTATATGTTTTATAAAAAAAAAAAATTAAAACCCTATACACCTCTTCTGCTTAATATTCATCATTGTAAAATTTAATAACTCGGCAACATTTTTTTTTTTTTACCATACTAGCAAGTGATGAAATAGGTAGAATTTTAACCTAGTGATGACCAATGCAATTAATTTAACAATAGCATCATGGCATGTACAACTTGTTTCCACATTTGCACCTCCATGCTTCTGGGTAGTACTCAGTTGTAACCGGAGTTCCAGGCGGCACCGGCACATGCACTGGCTTACACGGAGTGCATTTGTCGCACTTGGAGGTGCATCGCGGTGGTGACGATCCAGGGCCACTTAAAATTCCCCTTCTTGTACTCGAGGAAAATCCCATGTTTTCCTCATCTCTTCTCTTCACAAAATCCTATAAAACCATCCATTGTCCAATCATTAATACTAGAATAGCATATTAAAAAAAAAACCATAAAAATTGTAAAGCGAGAGTGAAATTTTTTAAAAATTATGAGATGTAGAATTTAAATTTAATTAAAACTAAATAAATTTAGGAAAAAAAGGTGCTAGCATGCGCCCAAAACTCAAGGGAAAGTAGGACAAAAGGAAGAAAATGAATAATTTTTAACTAACATGAGCCGGGTTGTGTTTTGCGCTTACTATGCTGAACGTTAAAAAGTGGACCACTACGGTAGTGTGTTGCCTAATCATGGTTGGTGACTCCATGGATCTGACGGTTGAGATCAATGCCAGCGGCATAGCTCTGCAGCTGTCTTTTGGCGCATTTTAGCCCGTATAAATTGTCTGTTTATTGACGAGAAATGGGAAAAAGGTCTTGTACACAGTAAACGTACAATAATTGAGTCACTTGAAACTTTGACTCCAATTATATATTCTTGCCCAATATTTTGTATTATAAATAATTTTTTTTATTAAATTTTAATAAGAAATTATATTATATTACAATCTATAATATATTTTTTTATCGATGATTTTTGGGTATTTCTAAACACTTTAATTAATTAAAGGTAAAATTTTATGTTCAAATTAAATAAAAAATAATTATTATTTATAATATTAATGTAGTTAACTTTCCTTAGTCAAATTTCCATAAATATAACTAAAAATTTATTTAAATTCCAGTCATTATAAATATATTTTTTTACTCATGCATTAGATTTAAAGAACGAATATAGTAGTAGAGAATATAGACTCACCTGAAAATAGAAATCAGGCTTACCAGAGAATGGACACCTGATGCCTGTATTGAAAAAAAGAAGAAAGTTATACATATATTTCATAATAATTAATGATTCAGTGAAAAACAAAACATCATAAAAGATCATTCAATCTTAATATGTATCAGAAAAGAAAAGAAAAGAAAATTTGAAAATGGGTTTACCCATACATGTAGCTGTGGAAGTGATGGTACTGAGGAGTGCACAGGAGAAGAAGAAGAAGAAGAAGAAGCAGTAAAATGGAGCTGCAGGCTTGTGTTTGAAGGTCATGAGTAAACCTTAAAGAAAACAAAATCACAGCCTTGTCTTTCAACAAGAAAACTCTCTCTCTCTCTCTCTCTCTCTCTCTCTCTCTCCTGTTTGAGCTGATGATGGAAGGATATGAATATATATGGGAATTTAAAAACCCTGAGGTTCCATGCAGAAAGTGAATCAAAAAGCAATACCTAACATCTGAGGAGTGTCGGAGAGAGAAGACATGGTGTTGTGAAAGGAGGAGTAGGTGGAGGAAGTGGGGGTGGTTGGCGGTGGAGATGAGGAAAAAGTGGGTGGAGATGGAGAGGGTACGGCTTGGCAGAGAGGTTTTGGCAGGGAAAATGTTTCCTTTGTGAGAGAGAGCGAGAGAGAGAGAGAGGGAGAGAAGTATGGTGAAGGTGAATCTATAGAGAGGAATGGTCAGTTCCTAAGCTTTACCATGTTTGGGTCTTGGATTCTCTTGCAGGCTTTCTCCACTGTCTTTCAATGATTCCTAAACCCAGAAATCACAAATAAAAAATATATTTATTTATATATATTTTTATGTATTTACTTGAAACAATCCACACCTCCTGCGCTGCTGCTACTGCTCATGCCTGCTTCTGCTTGCTGCCATTCCTTTTTCTAATTCACCCTCTCCCTCCCACCTCCCTTCATTCTTTTTAATTTCTTCAATTTTATACTACTATTTTAAAACATTATTATTATTATTATTATTATTATTATTATTATTATTATTATTATTATTATTATTCCGACCAAATTGTAATTATGCTCTGGATACATCAATTCTCAAAATTAAATGTAAATTAAATATTATTTTTTATTTGTTTAATTTTACCAAAATAATTTTACATAGAAATATAATTTCTCTTTTGTTAAAAACAGTACACCTGTAGAAAAATTACATTAAAAATAGGAAACACCATTAATATCATGTGACAAGAGATTAATTGTGGGAAGATTCTTAAAATATATGCTATGCTAAGGACTTTTATATATAACTTTTTATAAATTTAAAATTATTTTTATATTTCATTGAATTTCAGATACTATATTGAAAAAATTTTAATTAAAATTTACGTTCTAAAAATTAATAACAAGAATCGAAACTAAAATAATATTTATGAGTAGAGGTAACAATTTTCTACATAACTTAATTTTATGACTCGAGAGTTTGTGTAATACCTCTAATTTTTAAATTAATTATTTTATGGGTAGATATTAATATTTTATTTTATTTAAATTTTAGAAAATTATTTCAATTTTTTCGAATTTTTTAAATCGGGCTTGATTTTTTGAAAATATAAAACTTTGATGATTTTTAAAAATTTATTTTTGAAATCGAATCGGACCGACCCTCTTTCTTTTTCCTTCTTCTTTTTCGCAGGCCCTCGACACCCTCCCTCTCTCTTCTGTTTTCTCTCTCCTACCTCTCCCTCTGCGCCGACCGCCACCACCCAGCCCTCTCCCACACGCTGGCGCACCATCTCTGCCTTCCCCTCGTGGCGCGCTGAGCCAGGAAAAATGCTCCCAAAGACGCTTATGCGTGCGGCGTGTCGTTCGTCTTCGGGATTCCGACCAATTCGGTCATCAATCGGACCGGGTCTTGTTCCAAAACACTTATATACCTCGAAAGCTTTCCATAAACATCAAGAACATCAAAATAAATCGAGTGGTTTGCTCAATTTTTGTCCGGGAAGTTTTAGTCCATTTTGATTTTCAGCTAGATATCTCGAAAACCGCAAACCCCACCAAAAATTCGAGAGTATAAGATTGCTCCAATCATCGAGAGCTTCAAGACAATACCCATTTCAAATTTTTCTAATACCGTTTTTTGGTGGGTTCTGCGAGACTTCACAGTACTTTTCTGAGCATTAAATGAGTTTAGAAAATTCCGTAAAAATTATATACTAACCCCCGTATTATAGGCTTCGCGTAGGTACATTCAATTTGTGAAAATTCGATGGTTTCTCGGATCTGTAATTTCAGGCCGGACAAACAGGTTACCAAAAAAGTTTCTAAATTGGGTCGAGGTTATAGGCTACCCTGTCATTTCTAGACGTTCCGGACGCGTCTCCAGGGTCGGAATTAATATAGGTAAACCTGAATCCTTATTTTTCTTAATTATCTAGTGCTTGATTTCTATTAAAAATCTATAAACTATTCGTGGTAGATTAGAAAAATATAATTACTTTTGTTTTAGCTCTATAATATTACTAACGACCGCGGGGCAAAGTTTTAAAATTTTTAGAGCTCATTTGGGTAGTTTTTGCAAAAGGGGTAATTGTAGAGACTAAATTATAATTTTTCAAATTATGGTTGTTGACTGTTTGGATGGGCCCAGGAGGGGCCATGTGATGTAATTGAGTTGTGGATGTTTGACGTTGTGGATATAGAAGTGCATTTTGAACCATTTTTCAGTTTGGATAGGTCCTAGGTATAGGGGAGACTCTGCCGGATTTTCGGCATGACTTAGAGTGTCTTTGGTTTTTTCCATGCTTGTATCGAGTCAAATATATTAAATAATTACAATGGAATTTGTTAGGAGAGCCGGGACAACCTTCCTCCTCCACCCAGCCGCCACAGTAACCTCAGTTTAAGTCTGTAAGTAAAATATTAATTTTAATTATAATTTCGATATTATTATATGTTCAAACATGCCCATGCATCACTTATAAATATGTATCTATGTAGTTAAATACTAAGCATATTTTATATTGTATTCATAATTGATGAAGTGCCATAGATGTTGTTTGTGGTAATTTGGAGCATTGTGCATGCGTTGGTGTGCGTGTGGTATGGTATTGGATATGGACATGACGGGTAGATACGGCTTGAAAGACACTCGCTGGGACTCGGTTCTTTATGGATAAGTTAGGGTAGGCACAATTTGAGAGACACTCGCTGACAGATGTTGATTTAAGGGAGCTGTATAGGGGATCAGCTCCCATATATGCACTGTTTGAACAATGTTGGGTGTGTGAGTACTCCAAATTACCTTTTTACTTATGATGTGGTTTGTATGAAATTTATGATGATGTTGCATTTCATTACTGAGGATACATTAGCTTTAGAAATTGTGGTTAAAATTAGTATTTTACTCTCTGAGTCGAACGCTCACTCCTGTTCATCTATTTTTTTAGGCTATTATAGGATTACTTGTTGTAACTAATCTACTCTTCTTCTTCGCAGGTCAATTAGTAGTATTTGATATATTTTGTACAATTGAGTTAAATTTTAGACTCCGTATGTGTTAAGAGTATTTTAATTAATTTAGATCTATAATATAATGTTGTGTTGAATTTATAAGAATATTAATTGCATGCATGATTGGATTGGATGAGGGAGCTGAGCTCCCATTAGATTTTATGATATTATGAGTATATGGAGGGTGAGCTTAGCTCTCTAATTTATTATGTATTGTGTTTACAAGTAGGGCGAGTCAAAAACTTCCCGTTGAATGGTTCATTTTATGGCCGGACTTTATCCAGTTGAATTCTTGAATTGGGTCCAAATGGCCGGACTTGTTGTAACTAATCTTAGCTCTCTAATTTATGTGGAGGGTGAGCTTAGCTCTCTAATTTATTCATTTTATGGCCGGACTTGTTGTAACTAATATGCTCTTCTTCTTCGCAGGTCAATTAGTAGTATTTGATATATTTTGTACAATTGAGTTAAATTTTAGACTCCGTATGTGTTAAGAGTATTTTAATTAATTTAGATCTATAATATAATGTTGTGTTGAATTTATAAGAATATTAATTGCATGCATGATTGGATTGGATGAGGGAGCTGAGCTCCCATTGGATTTTATGATATTATGAGTATGTGGAGGGTGAGCTTAGCTCTCTAATTTATTATGTATTGTGTTTACAGGTAGGGCGAGTAAAAAACTTCCCGTTGAATGGTTCATTTTATAGCCAGATTTTATTCAGTTGAATTCTTGAAATTGGGTTCAAATGAGCCTTAGGATTGGGTTAAAGAATAATTAAGTTTACTATGGGCCTTGGGAGCTTTAAGCTAGAGTCACAGTCTTTATCCATAAGTTGGGTCGTGACAAACTATTTTAATATAAATAGTCAGTTTCAGATCATAAATAACTCAACCAATTTATGACATATTAAAAATGAGAATTTAATTAGATACTATTTACCATTTAATTTGATAAACGGTATCACAATCTATTTATTTATTCAAATTAATAAATTAATCTATTTTATTTTAATTTATTTAAACTTATAATAATTCATTTTTTATTATAAAATATAATTTCTGATCATGATGAATCCTATCATATGATTAATAATAAAATATATCCGTGATATAAAGTTACACCGAATAAATTCTAAAAAAACAAACAAATTTTGTTTATAAAGCCACTAAAAAAGCCAACAAAGTTGACAATTTCTTTTCATTTTAACTCAAAACTAGAAAATGCCATATAGATTGACTTTATTTATTTATTTATTTGCCTGATTTACGAATGATAAGCCGAAAAACACCATTTGAATTGATGTTTTTAAAATTAAAATAAGTTATTAACAAAACGTCAATTAAATTGATTTTTTTTTTATAAAAATACATTCTTTTGCTAAAAAGTTTTCATTCAGCATGGTAAATTATTTTTGAGAAATTTATAATTTGGTCTTTCAATTTTATTCTATATTATATTTTAGTCTCTAAATTTTAAAAAATTAATTATTTAGTCTCTAAATTTTACATATATTACACTTTAATTCTTTAATTTTAAGAAGTTAATTATTTAGTTCTTAAATTTTATACTATATCACACTTTAATACTTGTAATATATATAATAATTTAGTTCTTTTATCAATTAATGAAATTGTTATGAATGCTAAAATTATAAAGATTAAATTATTCTATATATTAAAATTATAAGAATTAAATAATTGATTTCACAAAATTTAGAGATTAAAATACAATATAATATAAAATTGATAAACTAAATAATTAATTTCAAAATTTAAAGACTAAAATATAATATATTTTAAAATTTAAAGATCATTTTTTTCAGTTTGTTTTAATAATTAATCCGCAGAAGGGGGTTTGGATGCTTTCTACTTACTATCATAAGTTTGGGCATAGACATGAAAATGGTTGAATTATTGTTAAGCTCCAACAACCAAAGAGGACTCAGATGCTTTGGAAATATAATGGTACTTGAAATCAAATGCCATAAAAAATCTAAATCTAAAATAATAAAAATCAAAACACAAATTGGCAGAGTCTCTTCTTTTTTGTACACCAATGACTTTTGGCTGCTAGTCATTGGTACAACTTTTAAACCCAATTTATTATGCTGAAAAGAAAAGGTCCAATGCTGTCTGTCTTATATCATTTCTTAGGCCTTAGTGGGTTTGCTGAATCTTGTACAGTTTATTTATTTTCTTTTTTGTTGGGATATGTTCATTAATTTTATCAAATTTAATTTTTAATTATATTTTTTATTTTTTCATAAAAAATTAAAAATAATAAAGACTTAAACCTATCATCTATTAGATAAGTACTGATATACTTTTTAATAATTAGACCAAGCCAGAATATATATATATAACTTCCCTTATTTGCCAATCAAAGTTCAATCTCATTAAAGACCACTCCAAAATCATTTATCCTTAATACATTAAACCAATGTGATAGAGTATACTTTTAGTATTATTGTAGATAAGATTTATTCTTAGGTTTCATTTATTTGATGAAAAATATTTTTCATATTTTTTAATATTTAGGATATTCAAAAAAATTAGTTAACAAAAAAATATTTTTCTCATCAAAGGAAAAATTAAATTATTTTTAAAAAAAATATTTTTTTTAAAAGAAAAAGTCATTTTCTATTTTATAGATATTAATAATTTTATTAAAATATAAAAATATTTACACATAAATAAAATAAATACATATCATTAACTTAGCATTACAATCAAATAATGAAAACTATTTTCACGAAAAATATTTTTTAAAAAACATTTTTCTTAAAAAATATTTTCTATATATAAATTATTTTTCGTAAAATAAATGAAATTTTAGTACATAAAAAATGACTCGAAAATATTTTTGATGGCAAATATTAAATAAGTCTAGAGTTTTTTTTCTTTAATTTGAATTAATAGTTGAAATTATATCTTTAAAACTATTTGAAAAAGAGATTGAGTATTGTTTATGTTACTAAAAATTATATTTAATCATCATTAAAAAAAAATGAGTAAGTTTTTTTTTTTTACTCAATCTGTGAATTTCTTCTTTTAATTTTTTAATTTGAGATGATTGGTAATTTATTTGAGATTTTATTTAATTTGAAATAATAATATGTGAAGTGATATAAACCATTCATTTGTGACCCTCCTAATTCATCAGGAAGCAAAAAGGATAGGATGGGTATGACAAGTGATGAAAATGGCAGTCTCTTCCTCATGAAAGAATTTCTATAGATTCCAAAGGCAAGGACAAGAAGACAAAAAATAAGCAAACAAATGAGCAGTTAAGAAAATGATATTACAGAGATGTTTGTGATTATATAAGGAGGAGATAGAATTTGCAACTGTGCACTGTCTTCTCAGCCAGACTCAATTCCAAGCTAGAAGTTTGCTCTTCACATGCTCCAAACTTTTCAATTCTTTCCATAAACTTTTTTTTTTTAAGACAACTTCTTGTACATTCTAATAACTTAGCCCCAAAACTTCCAATTTTCACTGAACTTTCAGAATGTCTTTTGTCCCATGTGTGATTCTTACCTAAAAACATTCAGAGCAAGTCATATTTCCAGCCTTTCTTTTTTATCCTTCTTAATTTAATGTTTCACACCATGCAAATTTAAGTTAAATATAAAGATTAAAAAAAGTAAATATTTAAAATAACAACATTAACCATGAAATTTCAATTCAATCTAATTTTTTTTTTATTGAATACTCACCCATTTTAAATTTATGAATTTCAAGATCTGTTTACTTATGAAAAATTGAGTTAGTTTTTCTAAAAAAATTTTCTCAGAAAACTGAAAAAAAAAAAAAAATTCAACTTTTCAAATACAGGATTGAAAAATCAAGTTTCCAGTTTTCCAAAATTTAACTAAGATTTGGATTGTTTTCCTTTATAAAAAAAAAAAAATTATGTTATCCAACTATTTTTCAAATCATGACTTTTTAATAATCAAAATTATGCTAAAACTTTTTAATTTCTAAAATTGAATAATTATTTGAAAAATATTTATTTATAATGATAAAAAAATAATCATATTATTATAAAATAAATAAATAATATATATTAAAATATTTTTAAAATAAAATAAGTTTTTAAATTTGTTTTACAATGATTTATTTTTAATTATAGAAGATATAAATAAATTTTTTAATTTTTAAATTAGAAAATCATTTTCTATTATTTGTCAGTGAACACGTTTTTTATATTTTTTTCTTGTTTTCTATAGAAATGAAAACTATAATTTTCTTAGAAAATGAAAAATAAAAAAAAAAAATTATTTTCCACAAATAAACAAACCTTTAAATTCTAAATTCGATGCAATATTTAAAATCTAAATTTCAAATCCAAAGTTATCAAATCCAAACACAACCTTATTGTTATTTTTACTATAAAGAAAGGTAAATTTAAATACTTGAAATCTACAATGAGAAGATTTCAGATTCTGTCTCCACAATAATAAGAACCAGTTGTGTTTTCTTTCCACTTTCTTTGCAAAATTTAACTCCGAATTAAAAAGTATGGAGGTGCTTCCTTAAATTTTTATACAAATGATTTAATCTCGATTGATATGCAAATTGTTAAAGTACAATAATTATCAGAAACTTAAAAAAAAAAAAATTGTTTCTCCAATTATGTCTAATTATTTGTTAATCTATTTAGTAAGTAATTACTTATAAATTTCTTTTAATAATATCCATTTTTATTTATAATGGGTTTGGATCATTTTGGATTCTGGGTCATTTCAAGTCTTATCTTTCTTTAGTGGGTTTGAGACATGTTATTTTGAGATGTGGTTTAATTTGGGTTGCTCATTGTGTCAACATATAAAAAGCAGAAAGATTTCTGATAAAATGTAAGTTTCAAGTGAATATATATATATATATATACACATTAGTTTTATTTATTTAATTTTATGGTTAACAATTCAAGTTTATAGGTCAATCATAAAGTGTCAATTTTGGAATTGGTCATATAAATTGTTAAGTTCACCCTTAATTTTTCTTGTCATTTCAAGTTTTGTGCATGTTGAAATGTATTATGAGTTAGCTCAGATGAAATGAATTTGAGTCAGATTAAAATTTGTCACCTCTAATTACAAAAGGAAAAAGAAGAATATAAATATGAAATTTATTTTTTGTTTTATCATTGAAATCTATGGTTAATACCTTAAACCTTTTAAATTGATGTTAGTTAGTGAGTATTAAAATAACAATAACAACAATAGAAGTTTCAAGGGAGGCTCCTCTAGAGGGGATTAGTAGAGTTGTTCGTGTTTCTGAAGTTGAGGCAGATGATTGTATGACGAAATGTGCACACTTTAGGGATTATCTAGTATAAAATGAAGTTCCCTTTTTTGCTTTCTTCTATTGATATTGTTCCTCCATGTACAAAGACCTCATTTTATGATACCATGGTGATAATGCTTTTTTATTGGTATAGAGGATTGTTCTCCACAAGATATTTTGGTTCCAGAAACGGGGTCACTGTAACGACTCAAATCCGAATCGTTACCAGCATTAGAGCTCATGTTAGCTTAAGGCATCCTAAGCTTATAATAAGCCTAACTTATATCAAAATTCTCATTAAAGCCAAATACTATTCATATGAATACTCTATTAGATATAGAATGTAATTACAATTTATTACATTATAAAATATTAAGTGGCAAAATACAACAGCAAAATAGTAAAATTTCATGTCTTTACAAAAAAAAGAGTTTTACAAAATGTACATATACCTTTAAGAAAAATTGATGCGGTAACCTTTGGTACTCAGCTAACCAAAAAGTTACTCACTCTATCTTCTATGCTTATCCCTGAAGGCGAGGACAGAGAAAGAGGGTGAGCTAAGACTCAGTGAGTAAAGCCTGCTTAAGGAATAAAAAAAAATAATTAAACAGTTTATAGTCAAGCACATGAAATGCAACATTAACATGAGGTTTACATAATAAAAACAAGCCACATCAAAGTAGTGCTCATGTCATTAGTGGTTCTCTAGCCTTTCCATTATGATTAACATATATCTAAGATATCTAGCCCATTAAAAGAGCTCCTCAAAACTTTCTCTTATCATATCATATCAAACAATGGGGATGGAGACACAGAATTACCTTACCTGGATACCCTAGAGCTGGAGGCACATAATTGCCTTATATGGGCATCCCATAGCATAAGAATAGTGAGCCCATAAATCCAAGCATGCCATAGTCTTTACTTTCCCTTCCTTTCCCAATGGGAAGTAGTAGGTTGGCCATGAACCACCAGCACGTTACTAGTAATAAATGCAATGTAGCATCTTCGTGATATGCATTATTAGCCTATATAGTTATGCAAGTATAATTAATATAAATCATAGCTAACATGATGCATGAACATGCTAGAATGCTATTGATACTACTAGCATGGAATCCAAGTGATACTACTCGCATAGAATCTAAGTCAAATAGTCAAAATTCTATACAAATGTCCAACATGGCAATCAGAAAGGTCAAACACTATTTTAGATGGTGAAAAGATCAAGCAAGCCAAACAAAGCACCAGGGACTGAAACAAGATCGAACAAAACACCTTTGATCGCCCAACAAGGCTAGTAAAAGATATACCAAGCAATAATCACGCCAAGAATTAAGCAAGACCGGATCTTACATATCGAGCAATAGTCACTCCAGTAAATAAAGCAAGAGCGAATTTTATGGAGACGATCTCGACACATCAGCTAAGATTATCTCCATAAATGAAGTAATGGCTATTTCCCTAAAAGGCTTATAAATACCAACTAAGCACCTAGAAACAAGGTCCACATATTCTTATTCTCAAAATCTCATCACAGTTCTCTTAATATTTTCATATCCAGATCTCTAACTTGAGCATCGGAGTGGCCTATCAGAAAGCCACCCACCTCACCTTTTTTCTTTATTGCAAGCTTGCGTGGCATTAGGACTCGATCCTAGGAACTTTCGATAGCATTAGTGGCACCATTTGTAGGGAATTCAGATCATCAGTTGAGAACCTACATATGAAATCATTCCTTTTCCCTTTAACATTTTTCATGCTACCATCAAGTTTTGATCCTTGGTCCTAATTGTTTTTTTATTGTTTGTGTTTTTTGTCTTTCTAACAACTATAGATTTAAGGACTCCTGGCAAAATTATCATTTCTATCACCCCCACACTAGGAGGAGACTCACTTGCGATGACAATGACTCAAAATTTGGCTACACTTACGATCCCATTCAGTGCTCAAATTCCACCACACAATGCTGTCATCTAAGATCAGTAAAACCCATTCCAAGGAATGGCAATAGAGCAGGTTTAATAGTGCATCTAGGAGATGGAGACCCAAATCACTTTCCTCAAAGGGTTAATCTTAGGGACCAGCGCCCCACTAGGGACACCTACCCTAGAGGTAGGAAAGGTCATGAGAACTCCTTCATTAGAGGCAGACTCGACCAAAACTAAAGAAACCAAACAGGAGATCGCCCAGTCGACAAATAATAATTTAGGAAGAAAAAATGAGCAGGTCACGATGAGTGAACAAGAAGAGTAGTCTAAGGAATCACCGCGATCGAAGGTAAATTGGGGTTTGGTAAAGGTAGTATAGAGGTACTAGAAACAGGTGGAGGAAGAAAACTTAGGAATGGGAGATGAATCTCTACTGTCTGGGCCAATCTTAGCCAAATAGCTCTCACTGAAGATCAAATTATTTATGCTAGATAAATACAATGGAATAAAGGACCCAAGGAGCCATGTGGTGAACTTTCCAACAACAATAATGCTTAAAAACATAAATAACTACCACATGTGCTGGGCATTTCCAACAAAGCTGACCCAGCTGGCACAAAAATGGTACCATTGCCTTAGGCCTGGATCGATCCAAAACTTTCATAAGCTCACCACCAAATTCAAGAACAAGTTCACCTCTTCCATCCCTCCAAAAAAGTTGTGTTCAGACCTTTAAAAAATCAAACAATATGAGGGTGAATCTTTGAGGGATTATATCGCCCGTTTTAACACTGAAGCAATACAAATTGAGAATTTGAATCATGAAACAGCATGTTAGGCTTTGAAAAAAGGCACAAGGAATAAAAAATTTTTGGACTCACTCATAAAAAATCCGATAATAGACTACTATCAGTTGATGTAGAGGGCTCAGAAGTACATTAGGTTAAATGATGAGCGACAAGCTCTGAGGAAAGAGAGGAAATACAGGCAAAATAATGAGAAGAGACAAAACAAGAAAAACTATAGCTTAGATCAAATGTACCAGTTAGACAGAAACGAAGAGCAAAGCAGAGGGAGGTTCCATAACAAGCCCAGATCTAGAGTACTTATGTGGATATAAAAAAATGGCTAGTAGGTCAAATGGCCAAAGAAGTGATATTGCAGTAAAAAGAGATAAGGGTAAATTTTGCAGGTTTCACGAAGATCCTAGTCACACCACCGATGAATGCAGACAGCTTAAAGACGAGATAGAGCAGCTGATTAGAGACGTCAGCTCAAAAAGTTTACAAGGGATTATGGGGATGAGAGAAGAGCAACCACCTATAGAAATAAAAAAATCATCACCGAAAAGAATGAAAGTCCGATCGGGGTAATTAATGTAATCATTAGCTGTAACGTCCTCACCGTAGGCAGTTCGTACATTCTACTATTTCGATGACTAATGTCTGTTCGGACAGTCAGAATGTCTGAAACTACACTTAAACTATAGTGAGGAAACATAATTGATGAAATAAATATTAAGAAAATATAGGAAAAATTTAGAGAGAATGAAACAAAATTTAAGAGAATTTAGTAATTGGTACAAAAAAATAAAAATAACCCGATATGCACTATGAAGGGCATTTTGGTCATTTCACCCCATAGGTGAATTTTGACCTAAATGTCAAATTAAAAATTTGAAAGAATAAAATCATTAACATAAATTAAAACTTTATGAATTGAATTAGGAAAATGATAAGAGAAAGAAGAAGAAAAGAAAAGAAAAGAAAAGAAAAGAAAAGAAAAAAGCTTATGACATTTTAAAATTTACAGTACAATAATTATATGTATATAAATAGACACAAGATGACAAAACCTACCTACCAAGTCTTCTTCTCCACCTCTTCTCTCTCTCTTTGCCGGCTCCATGGGTTCGCCCTCTTCCACCATTTTTGTCCAAGCTTTGAGCTTGGATTTCTCCTCATTTACTCACCAAAACCCTTAGCCCTCTTCATTAAAAATTTAACCCACATCATAAGGAAGCCATTGATAGTAAAAAGAAGGGATAAAAGTTAAGTTATCAAGTCACCAAGTGAGGTTAGTGCACTAAACTCCCAATCTCTCTTCTTTAAGCATGAAAATCATGCTAAACTAAGTGTAAATTTCATGAAATTAAAAAGAAATTTTGAGAAAAAGGGGCACTCGAATTTTAGCAGCCCTAAGAGGAGTATGAAATTGATGGTTTTGTTGGTTTTAAATGGGTTAGGGAAGTGGATTAACAAGGTTTAAAGTGTTAGAATTTATTTACATAAGTGTATGTGGGATTTGGAAAAATTGAAATTAGGGTTTGATCTTATATTGGAGATTTTGTGATTTGGCTTGTAATTGATGTTGTTAAGACTATTTGTTGCCTAATTGAAGTGCTATATATGCAAATTGAAGTAAGAAGTTGGAGGAGATTGAAATTTTGGGAGTGCTTTTTCTGCAGGTTTGGGACTCATTGAGTCCAGCTTGCATTTTGAGCCATAACTGATTGTGTGTTGCTCTAGTTGGTATGAGGCCAATTGAAGGTTAAACCAGACCCAAAACACTCCATTTTCCATGTAAAAACTATGCCCAAATTCTGTCCAAAACTTTACCTAAATACTATCCCAATCTGGATGACCCTGCACAAAACCCAAAAAATGACCAAATGAACAATACATATTCATTTGGTCTTAACTCCCTCTATACTGGTCCAAATGACCTGAATTTGATACCATTGGAAAGATTAGACACAGGGATACAATTTTCATGAAGACTACTGAACCCAGAAATGCATTAAACCAAACCAAATTGTTGGCCCAAGTTGGGTCACAAAACTATCCAGAACTAGGTTGTCTAGAAACTGTTGGACATAAACTTACTCGACCAGTTTTGGAAAAATGGCTATAACATGGTCTACAAGAATTCAAATGTAATGAAATTAGTGGAAAAATGTCCACAAGACAGATCTACAAAATTGGTATTTTGACCAAAACCCAAAAATCAAGAGAACTAGGTCAAATTGTTAGAATAATTCAATACATTAAAACCTGGAATCTGACCAAACTTCATTTGACCCTAGAACAGTATTTTAGTCATATCTCCCACTATAAAAATCCAATTGGGATGAGCCATACCTTTCCAGAAACCTAAGAAATAGGGCTACAACGTTGTTTTAGAAACTGTCCTCAAATTATGAATGTAAGAGCCTTAAAAATTGACCTACAATCACTAACCTAAACTAAACTCCTGTTAGCATAGGGTACATGAGTCCAGGTCAGTAAATTGGCCATAAATAATGCCACAAAACTTGAAAAATTGTGATTAAAAATTTTAAGTGACCACAAGACATAGGGCAATAATTTCTATGAAGATCACTATGCCTAAAAGTGACTTCAACATGTTCCATTAATTAGGTAAAATTTAAGTCCAAAAGGCTGCCTAGTTAAGGAACCAGAATCTAGAAATGAATTAGTTATGGTTATCTGACCATAACTTGAGTTCTAAGAATCAAATTGACACGATTCAAAAGGGAAAATAAAGATAAGACATAGAGGAACAACTTCCATGAAGGAAGTGTGGCCAAACAATGGCTACAAACTGATCAAATGGATAGGTAAAATTAACACACAAAACTTGAACCTAAAGAAAGGTCAATGAGATAAATTATCTTATGGTAGGAATTTAACCCTAACAAGCCATTAAACACTAAACCACATGAAAGGGGCATGTGGGACCTATTTTTCCACTATAAAGTGATATGAACATTTCAAATAACTAAGAAATAATGTGTAATTGCCCATAGTATACCGAGACTTATTTATTTAATATGGATCAATTGGTATACCAATTAGGGACTACAGATAGCAGTACTGCCCATAAGAATAATCATTAACAGATAAAATCTATTTGAAATGATTGTTCTACAGGCTTTATGCTTGCCCGTTGGCCATTGTGCCTAATATTATATCTAGCTTAAATGCCTGCACGCAGGCTTTATGCCTAACATGACCGATGCATACTGGATAGACATATGGCTGTCTAACTAGTATACTCCCATATATCTAGCTTTTATAATCTGTTATAGGTTTCTTAGGCATTGATAATGATTAATTAATTAATTAATTAAGACTTAATATATAATAAGTAAATAGAAAATATCCCGATAATTTCAATTGTTTCCAAAGTGCAATGAAAATGCAAAAGACCTAGAAATTATGAATTACCAGATAGAATTTTTATTTCAATTGTTTAGTTATTGTTATTATAAATTATGCACCACTAAGCGTTATGTTAAGCGCGTTGGTTTTCCATCGCGTAGGTATTGGAGACCAGTCCGAGCAGCCGCAGCAGTAGTGTTCATACAGAGGCCGATCAGATTTGCCAGTGTCTATTAGTCACCTTGATAGTTGTAATTTTGTTGGTAGGGCCCATGTATGTCTAGATTTTGTCTTTTTGTTCATTGTACATAAACACATGATGTATTTCATTTTGGATTGTAATTAAACTTTGAGATTGTAAGTAAACTTGTAAATTATTATCTATGAATTTCTATATGGAAGCAATAGACAATACCTTTTGAGATCTCATAAATAAATGTGAATGATATGATACAATAGAATATGATATGGAAATGTGTCAAATGAATATAAACATGTTAACAGGTGATTAGTGGAACCTGCCAGATGCTAACAAAATAGAAAAGGCTCTGTCCAGGTCTCCATAGAAACAAGTTGTATAAAAAAAAAATTTCTACACGTGGATTACCTATTTTAAATGATATTAAAAATTCACAATGGATATGAAAAAACAAGATAGGGTACTCCGGCACTGAATGTGGCATTTTTTGCTTGGCTATACAGTAGATGGGTAAGGGGCATTACATTTAGTGGTATCAGAGCAGAGGTTTAGGCGGTTTTAAACCTAGATAGTTAGAAATAGATAGAGTGCATTACATGCATGGGCCTTTAAATAGAGTCAAGGTGACACTAATGCATATCTGTTCTTTGTCTATTTTATAGGTTCGATGGCATCTGATCCTTCAGAGCATGAACCTCTAGGACCGATAGAGGAGGAGGTAGAGAGTCACACCCCCGCACCTGCTCCTAGTAGGGAGTGAAGTAGTATAGCCGAGTAATCCCATGGTACTGCAAAGAGAGCATAGCAGGCCTTCCTAGAACAAATGACTCAGCTGCTCCATCAGGTCACTAGAGTTATACCTCAGCCACAGCCACCTCCACCTCCACAGCCACAGCCACAGCCATCACCACCTGTATAACCACCACCGCCCCCATAGCCTCAACCTATACACAGATCCCCATTAGAGAGACTGCGGAAGTATGGGGCAGTTGACTTCAGGGGTAAGAAGGAGGATGATCCAGCCACAGCAGAGTATTGGCTGGAGAGGACAGAGAGGGTATTGCAGCAGTTGCACAGCACCCCAGAGCAGCAGTTGGAGTGTGCTCTGTCACTACTATAGGAGGATGCATATAGATGGTGGGTGACAGCATCAAGAGTGGTACAGCCTGCACAGATCACCTGGGAGTTCTTTTTGGCTGAATTCAAAAAGAAATACATCAGCCATGTGTACTTAGAGGCCAGAAGGAATGAATTCCTGGCACTGAGACAGAGACAGCTTATAGTCTCCGAATATGAGCAGGAATTCATGAGACTTAGTGGATATGCATTGGAGTTGATGCCCACAGAAACTGATAAATGCAGAAGGTTTGAGGGTAGACTGAATGACAACATCAGGTTGATAGTGACATCTCACCACTTCACTGATTTCTCCCAATTGGTAGCATCAGCCCTTAATGTGGAGAGAGTCAGAAATGAAAAGCAGTTCAGAAAGGACAGGCAACGTAAGAGGGGTTCTAGATTTGGTCAATCTAGTTCAGCAAACACGGGTAGTAAGAGGCCCAAGGAGTCTCAGGGTAAGACTTAGGGTTGAGGTGAGTAGCAGAGATCCCGATTTACCCCAAGGAGAGGAGGAGGACAGTCTAGTGCATCAGTGGGTAGTTCTCCGGGTTTAGCTACACGGGGATCAGCCCCACCACTAGCTTGTACACATTGTGGCAGACCCCACAGAGGAGAGTGCTGTGGCAGACCCCATAGAGGAGAGTGCAAATTGTTGACTGGTGAGTGTTTCAGATGTGGGTCTATGGATCACTTCCTGAAGGATTGTCCACAGAAGAATGCTAGTGTTCCCACTGTTCTACCCTAGACAGAGAGACCTACCTCGGCAGCACAGAGGGGTAGAAGACCTGCAAGGCCTAATACAGCTGGTACATCACAAAAGCCTACTGCAGAGACAGTTCAGAGGCAGGAGACTAGAGTAGCACCTCGTGCTTATGCTATGAGAGCTCGAGATGAGCCAGAGCCAGCTGATGCCATGAGGGGCACTTTCTCACTTTATGATCTATCTGTATATGCATTAATTGATCCTGGCTCCACACATTCTTATGCGTGCATTACACCACCAGTTGGTAGGGGGGTGCAGGTAGAGGAGTTAGAGGAGGACATACAAGTTACAAACCCTTTAGGCCATAGTGTCATCGTGAAAAAGGTCTACAAGGGTTGTCCTCTGGGAATATAGGGTTATAAGTTTCCAACTAATTTGATTGAGCTACCATTCCATGAGTTTGATGTGATATTGGGAATGGATTGGTTATCATGTCATCAGGTGATTGTAGATTATCGGCTAAAGAGGATGTCACTACAAACAACAAAAGGGGATGAGATTACAGTTGTGGGTGAAGGAACGGGTTATCTTTTTACTATCATATCAGCCACAGCAGCCAGAAGAATGATAAGGAAGGGCTGTGAGGCTTTTTTAGCACATGGTGTTGACACCAGGAAGACTAGTCCAAGCATATAGGAGATCCCCACTATATGTGATTTTTCGGATGTATTTCCAGAAGAGTTATCGAGTTTGCCACCTGATAGAGAAGTGGAGTTTGCTATAGAGGTTATGTCGGGTACTGCACCAATCTCCATTGCTCTATATAGGATGGCATCCACTAAATTGAGAGAGTTGAAAGTTCAGTTACAGGAGCTACTGGATAAGGGTTTCATACGCCCTAGTGTGTCACCCTGGGGAGCACTGGTGCTATTTGTGAAGAAGAAGGATGGTACCCTTCGGCTATGCATAGGCTACTGGCAGCTGAATAAGGTGACTGTGAAAAAAAAATATCCTTTACCTCGGATAGATGATCTGTTTGATTAGCTGAAGGGAGCTGGAGTATTCTCCAAGATAGATATCAGATCAGGTTATCACCAGTTGAGAGTGAAGGAGACATATGTTCCTAAGATTGCTTTCAAGACTCGGTATGGGCACTATGAGTTTCTAGTAATGCCATTTGGATTGACAAATGCACCAGTAACTTTCATGGACCTAATAAACCATATCTTTCACCCTTACTTGGATTGGTTCGTCATGGTCTTTATAGATGATATCTTGGTGTATTCTAAGAACCAGGAGGAGAGTGATGAACACTTGAGAGTAGTACTACAGACACTGCGGAAAAAGCAGTTGTATGCCAAGTTGTCCAAGTGTGACTTCTGGTTGGATGAGATATCCTTTCTTAGACACATTGTATTAGCAGATGGGATCAGGGTAGATCCCAAGAAGATTGAAGCAATAGTTGAATGGAAGCCTCCCAGAAATGTAACAGAAGTCAGAAGCTTTTTGGGGTTAGCTGGATACTACAGGAGATTTGTGAAGGGATTCTCCCTTATAGCAGCCCCACTGACTAAACTGCTATAAAAGAATGCAAAGTTTGACTGGAATGATAAATGTCAAACCAGTTTCGAGAAGCTGAAGGCTATGCTTACAGAAGTTCCAGTGTTGACACAGCCAGAGTCAGAGAAAGACTATGTGATCTACAGTGATGCCTCTCACAATGGGATTGGGTGTGTTCTGATGCAGGAAGGAAAAGTAGTTGCCTATGCTTCTAGATAGCTAAGGCCACATGAAAAGAACTACCCAACTCATGATCTGGAATTGACGGCAATAATATTTGCATTAAAGATATGGAGGCATTACCTATATGGTGAGAAATATTATGTATATACGGATCACAAGAGTCTGAACTATTTTCCAACCTAGAAGGAACTCAATCTGAGACAGAGGAGATGGATTGAATTCCTTAAAGATTATGACTGTGTGATCAACTATCACCCAGGAAAGGCAAATGTAGTGGCTGACGCACTGAGCAGGAAGTCCATGATGGCTTTAAGAGCACTGAATGCTCAGTTATCTTTAGCATAGGATGGGGAAATTTTGGCTGAGTTGCTTGTAAAGCCAAGCTTGTTACAGCAAATACAAGAAGCACAGTTAAGGGATGAAAAGTTGCTAACTGTTATGGGCAGAACTCAAGAGGGGAAGGAGACTGATTATGAGTTGAAAGGAGATGGGTGCCTGTATTATAAAGACAGAATCTATGTACAGGAGATGAGGAACTGAAGAAGAATATTTTGAAAGAGGCGCACAGTAGCTTCCATGCTATGCACCCAGGAAGTATTAAGATATACCAAGACTTGAAAACACATTATTGGTGGCCTGGAATGAAGAAAGAGATTGGTGATTTTGTGTCACACCTTACCCCTCTGTAAGGCATAACATGATCCCGTAGAATACCTAATGAACTACCGAACATCACCTACCGATAACTCATTAAGTACCCTACAAGGGATTTTAAAACAATTTTCTTCTTTTTGATAAGTGGTGAGCATTTCTAATAAATATTTAAAACATTTAGTTGAAATTAAAACTAATTAATATTTTTGGCCATTTTAGTTTTTCGCAAATTTTATAAAAATTTTGACAGAGTTTCCTCTGTATTTTGAGAAACCAGTTCTTCAAATACCTAAAATAAAAGCACTTCCAATAATTTTCTAACCACTGCTTCAAATTCATACTCAATCTCAACGAATTTCTCAAATTCACAAGTTCAATAATTCTCAAAATACTGTCAATCAATATCATTCATATTTCAGTTGAAACAAAACAATTTAGATACATTATTACAACATTTACATTAAGAGAGTTTCAAAACCACAATATATATTACAACTTATACAAATTTTATACAAACTGCTCAAGACCCACTTTTACATGCCCATACATTCATGTGCAATATATACATCAAAAGGAGTATTTACAGTTAGGGTATAAATTATACCCGAAGACTTCAAGCTGATAACTCCACACACCTCAAGGCTCGATCTGCTGCTCCTCTAATCTCAGATCTGCGGCAATAAAAGCTATCAGAGTACTAGGACTCATGGTGCACTATATACTAAAATAATCTTTATGCAAAACTTAAAGCACATTCATTCAAAAATTTGGCTAAACATGAAAATTAAATACAATCATGCATTGTGAGATTTTACATGTAAACCAAGTTCATTTCAACGTATCAAAACACATTTCATAAAACCCACAGTTAGATCATGCCATTCGAAACAAATAGAATCTCAATAGCCAGAGGCTAAGAGAAATCACATGAAACTAAATAGACATATGCTAAATAGAAATCATATCACAGGGCAAGCTAGCTAAAATATATGGATATCCATTCACATCCTCTTCTACTGGCACACCTCAACACTTCTCCAGAGAAGGAATCAAAATTCGAAACTAATTACCCCCACTAGTCGTGCTAGTGAGGTGTTCAAATATGTGGTCATGACACTGTGGTTTCAAAACTTATCTTAACAATTTGCTAAACATTGTCTTTTCAAATATACATAATAACTTTCAACAATTTAGATCAAATATCATAAGAATGCCATAATCCAATATTTCACATTATTCAAAACGATATGCAAAAGATGATTATAAAAGTATATGTTGTGCACAAACCTCAAAGCAGTCGCTGTTGGCCTTGACTCGACTCCTTGGGTTATGTCCCTGTATTCTTTACCACTGAAACACGAAATTTTCCAATGTTTCAGTACTAAAACTTAAAATAAATCCAAAATAAACTTAACTTCACATTTACCTAGCTCTAACGTGTTAAATTCGACGTTCTCGAAATTTTGTGTTTCGGGTTACTATTCACTGCACTATTCAAGTCAAATTATTGACTTTCTAAGGCTTAATAGGTATGGGAACTCCAACTTCACCCACATACCACATTTTGGTCACCAAACTTGTTGGTTTTGGTCATTTGTTTAAAGCTTAGGTCATTTTGGCAAAATTGCCAATTTTCGGTTTTGGTGCTTTTAGTTGCACTATTCCATTGGTCGATCTACTGTTGGAATTTGACAAAACTTCCTTCATAGAAAATGTTCCTTATTGTCTTAAGTGTATTCTCATTTTTGGATCACCTCAATCGGAGTTTTGTAGCTCAAGTTATGGCCAAAATAAGTTTACTGTTCACGTGCACTGTTCATGCTGCACTTTTGGGTTCTGGCAGATTTTGATCCAACTTTGGTCAGTAATTTGATCAAGTTAAGTTCATAATTTGATCTCACTTTCTTCATATGAAATGTTCTACTATGTCTTAGGTTTCCATCGGTTCAAGAATCGCCTAAATCCGAGTTTTCTAGAGAGAGTTATAGCCATCCAAACCTTACTGCTCAACTGAAAATCTGCAGAGTTGCAGGTACAGTAATTTAATTTTGCTCAATGATTTTGAAAGGGTTAATGGCATAATCTGGGGTGATGTTCTTCATGAAAGTTTTAGGTCTATATCTCCTCTAACCCCTGGCCAAATTTCAGGTCAATTTGACCTGTCTAACTCGAGTTATGACCAAATGAACAGTTACTGTTCATTTGGTCAGTTTAGTGCAGTGGCAGCCTGCTATCAACTCACTTTGGTCAATTGTTTCACCAAGTTTTGGTCAGTTTTTTGCCATGGTTCCTTAATGAAAATTGTGCTCTTTTATGTCTATTTTCATCCCCAATTGGTGGCATATCAATTAGACTTGTAAAATTTGAGTTTTGGTCCTTCAAAGTGGGTTTGGTCATCTTTGCGGCATGACCATTGACCTACGAATTTGGTTTAATTTCCTACCATTCCCACACAATTCATTTGGTCATTATTGACCATTTTTCAGTCCACAATTGGTCAAAAATATCATTTATGCATTTCTCCAAATTTTTGGTTCACAAACCCTAATATTCAAACCCTAACTACACTAAAATGTTGCATTTACTCCCATTTATGCATTTCCAACTTACTACCATTCTCATGCAAGCTTACTAACACATTTAATTCATTCAAAATACATCAAACTCTCCCACATCCATGGCTGGCTGAAATTCCAGTTTGTCCTTCCCCCATATTTTTATTTCATTTCCTTAATCCTAAGTTCATTTCAACCATTAATCATGCATTTAAGTGAAGAAATAAGAAGTTTAACATACTAACCTTAACTTTAAATGCCAATTCTTCACTTTCTCTCTTCCTTTCCTCTTTCTTTCTTGTTCCTAGGTTGAGATTGCAAGGTCTAATGAAGTTTCTAGGGGAGTGATGTTGATTGGGTGAAGAAATTCAAGCTTAAAGTAAGCTTAAATGGAAGAAGCTTTCATGGAGTTTCATGGAGGAGTGGGGTGGCACTTGATGGAAGAAGAAGAAGAAAATCCTAATTTTTTTTCCTTTTGTTTTCCTTTACACGTTTTTTGCTTATGGAAGACCCCTAAATCCAAATTAATTAATTCAATTTATTATTTTAGTTATGACATCATGCATGATGTCATAACTTTTGACTTTTCCAACCTCTTTCCTTTTCTCTTTTTTTTTTATTTTTCTATTAGTTCTTTAATTTAATTCTCGATTCCGAAATTTTCTTTTCTCCGATTTTATTTGTGATTAGGTCGAGTCACTCTGGGTCAATTGACCAAATTACCCCTCGCAGGTTCATCCGGTTTGCAAATAATCCAATATTTCTTAGGATCCACGACCTAATTATTTGGTAGCTTAACAGTTCTTTTTCATAATTTTCTCTTTTCCACTTTGTGTTCATAAGGGTCCTAAGGACCGCAGCGTCACTTTACGGTTGAAATTTGAGTTTAAAATGACTTGCGATGCGTTCAGGAGAGGTCACTCATCATTTGTGACTCTCGGCTCGTTTAACCTCTTATGTTCTGTTTTTCTTATTTATAGTTAACTAATTAAACATTACTAATTATTTGTGTTTATGGCTTCTCAAATTGTCTTAAGTGTGGCCCTAATCCCATTAATTGTCCGGACCGACACCGGTCACCGGAACAGTGAAATATACCAGGCTATACAACGGGGGTGTTACATTTTGTGACCATATGTTTGACATGCTAGCAAGTTAAGGCTGAGCATTAGGTTCCATCAGGGTTATTGCAACCTATATCCATACCAGAGTGGAAATGGGACCGCATCACCATGGATTTTGTCACTGGGCTACCATTGACACAGAGGAAGCATGATACTATATGGGTAATTATGGATAGATTGACCAAGTCAGCTCACTTCTTACCAGTTAGAGCCGACTACTTACTGGAGAGGTTAGCAGAGATTTACATAGATGAGATATTATGGCTACATGGAGTGCCAACATCGTTCATATCTAATCAAGACCTGAGATTTACTTTGAGGTTTTGGAAGAGGCTATAGGAGTCTTTAGGCACTCAACTGCACTTTAGTACGGCTTTTCATCCACAGATAGATGGACAGTCAGAAAGGGTGATTCAGGTAACCCTTAGAACTTAATGAATTACTGTAATTGTTAAAGGAATGATAATAATGACCTGACACTAATGACATAAATGATATGGTATGATAGGTATTAGAGGATATGTTAAGAAGTTGCATCATTGATTTTGAAGGAAGTTGGGAGAAGTATCTTCCTTTGATAGAGTTTGCTTATAATAACAACTACTAAGCCAGCATAAAAATGGCTCTATATGAAGCATTGTATGGGAGGAGATGCAGGACTCCCTTATGTTGGATAGAAATGAGGGAAGAGAAAGTAGTGGGCCCAGACTTGGTGAGACAGACTGAGGAAAAAGTGAAACTCATCAGAGACAATTTGAAAGCCACCTCAGACAGACAGAAGTCATATGCCTACTTGAGGAGAAAAGATATAGAGTATGAGGTTGGTGATAAAGTGTTTCTCAAGGTATCACCTTGGAAGAAAGTGTTAAGATTTGATAAGAAGGGTAAGTTAAACCCTAAGTTTATTGGTCCATACGATGTCATTGAACGTGTGGGTCCAGTAGCCTACAGGCTAGCTTTACCCCCTGAGCTGGACAAGATTCACAATGTATTCCATGTGTCGATGCTCAGTAGATACAAATCAGATCCTTCACATGTCATTTCAGTAGAGGAGATAATTATACAACCTGATTTGACATATGAAGAAGAACCAGTCAGAATCATGGCACGGGAAGTGAAAGAACTCAGAAACAAGAGGATCCCACTAGTGAAAGCCTTGTGGAGACACCACAACACAGAAGAAGTGACATGGGAGAGTGAGGAGACAATGACGCAACAGTTCCCTCTGCTCTTCACATTAGGTAAATTTCGAGGATGAAATTTTAATTTAAAGGGGAAAAATTGTAACGCCCTCACCGTAGGTAGACCACACATTCTATTATTCCGATGACTAATATCTGTTCGGACAGTCAGAATGTCTGAAACTATACTTAAAATATAGTGAGGAGACATAATTGATAAAATAAATGTTAAGAAAATATAGGAAAAATTTAGAGAGAATAAAATAAAATTTAAGAGAATTTATTAATTGGTACAAAAAAAATAAAAATAACCCGATATGCACTATAAAGGGCATTTTGGTCTGGGGGTGAATTTTGATCTAAATGTCAAATTAAAATTTTGAAAGAATAAAATCATTAATATAAATTAAAACTTTATGAATTGAATTAGGAAAATGAGAAGAGAAAGAAGAAGAAAAGAAAAGAAAAGAAAAGAAAAAGACTTACGACATTTTAAAATTTAAAGTACAATAATTATATGTATATAAATAGACACAAGATGACAAAAACTACCTACCAAGTCTTCTTCTCCACCTCTTCTCTCTCTCTTTGCCAGCTCCATGGGTTCTCCCTCTTCCACCATTTTTGTCCAAGCTTTGAGCTTGGATTTCTCCTCATTTACTCACCAAAACCCTTAGCCCTCTTCATTAAAAATTTAACCCACATCATGAGGAAGCCATTGAAGTAAAAAGAAGGGATAAAAGTGACGTTATCAAGTCATCAAGTGAGGTTAGTGCACCAAACTCCTAATCTCTCTTCTTTAAGCATGAAAATCATGCTAAACTAAGTGTAAATTTCATGAAATTAAAAAGAAATTTTAAGAAAAAGGGGCACTTGAATTTCGACAGCCCTAAGAGAAGTATGAAATTGATGGTTTTGTTGGTTTAAATGGGTTAGGGAAGTGGATTAACAAGGTTAAAAATGTTAGAATTTATTTACATAAGTGTATGTGGAATTTGAAAATTTTGAAATTAGGGTTTGATCTTGTATTGGAGATTTTGTGATTTGGCTTGTAATTGATGTTTTTGAGACTATTTGTTGCCTAATTGAAGTGCTATGTATGCAAATTGAAGTAAGGAAGTTGGAGGAGATTGAAATTTTGGGAGTGTTTTTTTTGCAACTTTGGGACTCATTAAGTCTAGCTTGAGTTTTGAGCCATAACTGATCGTGTGTTGCTCCAATTGGTATGAGGCTAATTGGAGGTAAAATCAGACCCAAAACACTCCATTTTCCATGAAGAAACCATGCCCAAATTCTGTCCAAAACTTGACCTAAACACTATCCCATCTGGATGACCCTGCACAAAATCCAAAAAATGACCAAATGAATAGTACATATTCATTTGGTCATAACTCCCTCTATACTGGTCCAAATGACCTGAATTTTATACCATTGGAAAGATTAGACATAGGGCTACAATTTTCATGAAGACCACTGAACCCAAAAATGCCTTAAACCAAACCAAATTGCTGGCCCAAGTTGGGTCACAAAACTGTCCAGAACTAGGTTGTCCAGAAACTGCTGGACATAAACTTACCCGACTAATTTTGGCAAAATGGCCATAACTCGATCTAAAAGAATTCAAATGTAATGAAACCAGTGGCAAAATGTCCACAATACATAGATCTACAAAATTAGTATTTTGACCAAAACCCAGAAATCAAGAGAACTAGGTCAAATTGTTAGAAAAATTCAATACATCAAAACCTGAAATCTGACCAAACTTCATTTGACCCCAGAACTTTTAGTCATATCTCCCACTAAAAAAATCAAATTGGGATGAGCCATACTTTTCTAGAAACCTATGAAATAGGGCTACAACTTTGTTTTAGAAACATTCCTCAAATTGTGAATGTGAGAACCTTAAAAATTGACCTGCATTTATTGACCTGAACTGAACTCTTGTTGGCACAGAGTACATGAGTCCAGGTCAGTAAATTGGCCATAAATAATTCCACAAAACTTGAAAAATTATGATTAAAAATTTGAAGTGGCCATAAGACATAGGGCAATATTTTCTATGGAGATCACTATGCCTAAAAGTGACTGTAACATGTTCAATTAATTAGGTAAATTTTAAGTCCAAAAGCTGCCTAGTTAAGGAACCAGAATCTGAAAATGAATCAGTTATGGTTATCCGACCATAACTTGAGTTCTAAAAATCAAATTGACATTATTCAAAAGGGAAAATAAGAATAAGACATAGAGGAACAACTTCCATGAAGGAAGTGTGGCCAAAGAGTAGCTACAAACTGATCAAAGGGATAGGTAAAAGTAAGACACAAAAACTGAACCTAAAGAAAAGTCCATGAGATTAATTATCTTATGGTAGGAATTTAACCCTAACAAGCCATTAAACACTAAATCACATGAAAGGGGTATGTGGGACCTATTTTCTCACTATAAAGTGATATGAACATTTCAAATAAATAAGTAATAATGTGTAATTGCCCATAGTATACTTAGACTTATTTATTTAATGTGGATCAATTGGTATAACAATTAGAGACTATAGATAGCAGTACTGCCCATAAGAATAATCATTAACAGATAAAATCTATCTGACATGATTATTCTACAAGCTTTATGCTTGCCCGCTGGCCATTGTGCCTAATATTATATCTGGCTTAAATGCCTGCCCGCAAACTTCATGCCTGACATGACCGATGTATACTGGATAGACATATGTTTGTCTAACTAGTAAACTCCCGTGTATCCAACTTTTATAGTTTGTTATAGGTTTCTTGGGCACTGATAATGATTAATTAAGACTTAATATACAATAAGTAAACAGAAAAGATCCCTATAATTTCAATTGTTTCTAAAGTGCAATAAAAATGCAAAAGACCTAGAAATTATGAATTACCAGATAGAATTATTATTTTAATTGTTTAGTTATTGTTATTATAAATTATGCACCACTAACCGTTATGCTTAGCGCATTGGTTTTCCATCGTGTAGGTATTGGAGACTAGTCCGAGCAACCGCAGCAATAGTGCTCATACAGAGGCCAATCAGATTTGTCAGTGTCTACTAGTCACCTCGACAGTTGTAATTTTGTTGGTAGGGCCCATGTATGTCTAGTTTTGTCTTTTTGTTCATTGTACATAAACACATGATGTATTTCATTTTGGATTGTAATTAAACTTTGAGATTGTAAGTAAACTTATAAATTATTATCTATGAATTTCTATATGGATGCAATAGACAATACCTTTTGAGATCTCATAAATAAATGTGAATGATATGATACAATAAAATATGATATAGAAATGTGTGAAATGAATATGAACATGTTAACAGGTGATTAGTGGAACCCGCCAGATGCTAACAAAACAGAGGAGGCTCTGTCCGGGTCTCCACAAAAACAAGTTGTATAAAAAAAAAATTCTACACATGGATTACCTATTTTAAATGATATTAAAAATTCACAATGGATATGATAAGACAAGATAGGGTGCTCTGGCACCGAATGTGGCACTTCTTGCTCTGCTATACAGTAGATGGGTAAGGGGCGTTACATTAGCGGTCTAAATACAAGGAAGGTAGGCAATAAAAGGCTAGTTAAACCGAGTAGTACTGGAGGTTGAGCAATCCTCTCTGTAGACAAAAATGAATTAAGCAAGGAAACAATCACCATAAGTCCGAAAGACAATGAGGTAAAATAACCACATTCTGATCCTTTAGTTGTGTCTGTGCAGATAAACAGGCACATGGTACGATGAGTGCTGATCGACACAGGCAGTTCGGTGAAACTCTTGATGAGAGAATTTGTGGAGAAACTATAAAAAATCTAACCAAAGTCATGTACCCCCTGGTCAGCCTAGGCAACAAGACAATCCCAGTACTCAGAACCATTAATTCAGTTGTAGTCCTGGGTGACGAAGGATACAAGAGGAAAATTTACATAGAGTTTGCAGTGATTGATATTCCCTTATTGTACAACATTATCCTCGACCAACCATTCTTAAATGATAACGACATAGTGATTAGCATGCAATGGCTGTGTATGAAGCTGTTTGCTCCTGGAGGAATAGCAAAAGTTCAAGGGAGCCAAAAATCGGCACAAGAATGTTACAAAAAATCAATTGGGGTAGTTACAAAGGTAATCCTTCCAATTAAATTATTAGAAAAACTAGAAAGCCAAATCTCACTTGAACCGATTGACCCAATAATAGAAGAAGAATTAGAAGAGGGGAAGAAAGTGCATCTCAGAACAACACTTAGTGAGACAAACAAAGAAGCAGTCATCTAAACATTAAAAGACAGAACTACCACATCCGCTTGGAAGACAAAAGACATAAAGGGAATAGACCTAGTAGTAATTACTCGCAAGTTGAATGCCAACCTAGAAGTGAAACCAGTTTAACAGAAGAAAAGACACTTCACACCAAAACATCAATAGGTAATTGAAATTGAAGTTAAAAAATTATTGGATGTAAATCTAATAAGATAGATTAAATACCTGACCTAGGTAGCCAATGTTATTTTGGTGAAAAAGGCAAATGAAAAATGGTGAATGTGCATCGATTACAAAGACCTCAATAAAGCATGTCTGAAGGAGCACTATTTGCTATCGAACAACGATAAGTTGGTGGATATAATAGTCGGGCATGTAGTGGTATCATTAGTTGATGCTATATCAGGATACCACTAAATAAGGATGGACCTAGAGAATGAAGAGAAAACTACCTTCTTGACAGATTCATGAGTATTTTGCTATAAAGCAATTCCATTTGGACTAAAAAAATGCTAGGGCAATGTATCAGAGGCTTGTGGATTAGATGCTCAAGGAACAAAAAGGCCGAACAGTGGAAGTATACATAGATGATATGATCATAAAATCTAAAAGAATGGAGGATCATGCAAGAGACATAACCGAAGCATTTGATGTATCAGACAAAGTAGGAATAAAGCTAAACCCAAACAAATGTACATTCGGAGTAAAAGTGGGCAAGTTCCTCAAATTTATGATATCCGAATGAGCGATAGAGGCGAATCCAAAAAAAAATCTAAGCAATCCTCGACATGCAGCCTCTGAGCAATATTAAGGAAGTATAGCAACTAAATGACTAAATCACAGCCCTTAGCAGATTCATAAGTTGCTCAGTTAGAAAATGTCTACCATTTTTTTTAGCTTTATAAGTGAGAAATAACTTCAAATGGGTTGATGATTGCCAGGTAGCCTTTGACCAATTAAAACGATCTTTGTCATCACATCCTTTACATGATTCGCCAAAACCGAGCGATGTACTTTTCTTTATCTTGTAGTTACTAAAGAGACCATCAACTTGGTCCTCATAAGAGAAGAAGAAGGAGAGCAGAGACTAATATACTACACTAGTCAAGTACTAAAAGGATCAGAACTGAATTACCCAATCTTGGAAAAGCTCACCTACGCAGTTTTATCAGCAGCAACTGTAACACCCCTATTTGCATAACCTGGTATATTTCACTATTCCGGTGACCGGTGTCGGTCCGGATAATTAAGGAGATTAGAACCACATCTAAGACAACTAGATAAACCATAAACACAAATAATTAGTAATTGTCAATTAGTTAAGTATAAATAAGAAAAACAGAACATAAGAAGTTAAACGAGCCGAGAGTCACAGCGATGGGTGACCTTCTCGGGAACGACTGCAAAGTCGATTTAAACTCAAATTTTGAATCGTAAAATGTGACACCGCGGTCCTTAGGACCATTACGAACACAGTGGAAAAGAGAAAATCACGAAAAAAAATTGTTAAGTCAGTCAAATAATTAGGTCAGGGAGCCAAAAGAAATATTAAATTATTTGCAAACCGGGTTGAACCGGCGAGGGACAATTTGGTCAATTGACCCCGAGAGCTGACTCCTGACCTAACTGTCAAATAAAATCGGAGAAAAGAAAATTTCGGGATCGAAAATTAAATTAAAGAACTAATAAAAAAAAAGAAAGAAAATGAAAAAGGTGAAAAGAGATGACATCATGCATGACACCATGCATGATGCCATAATTATTATAATTAAAATTGATTTAATTTAAATTTGTGGTCTTACTAACTCATAAAAGAAAAAAAAAAAAAAAAGGGACTTCATCTTCCATTGCCGTCTCTCTCTCTTCCAAGTTCTCTCTCTCAAATTTTCCTCTATGAAAGCTTATTTTTAAGCTTTCTAAACCCTAAATCCCACCATAGAAAGTTAAACCTCCAATATTAAATCTTGATTTCAAGCTTTGGTAGAGAACTTGACAACAAAAAGAAGAAGAAAGGAAGAGTTTTGAAGGGAAGAAAATTCTGCATAAGGTTAGTAATTTAAGTTTAAAAAATTTAGTTTATACTTTGTGTATTTAGCTCAATTAACTTAGATTTTCACTTAAAAATCAAAGAAAATAATTGTTGGGGGACTTTTAGTGAATTCAGCCAGCTAGGGTTTGCTATGAATATGCTTGTGTTTTGATTGAATTCAATATGTATGAAAGCCTAATGGAGTTGAGGAATGATAATGGTATGCTTAGAATTAATTAAATGTAACAAATTGAGAATTAGGGTTTGACACTTAGGGTTTAGAGACAAAAATGTGAAAAATTGGTAAATGATGTCTTGGACCTAGTGTGAAGGGAGAAATGGTCAATTGTGACCAAATGGAATGTGTTAGAAGTGTTTGGACCAAAACCAAATTCGGATTCAATGTGGTCATGCTGCTGGTAGCATGACCAAGGTCCCTTTGAGGGACCAAAAATGAAAATTTACAAATCCAATTGGTATGAGACCAATTGGGAATGAAAATAGACACTAAATGACACAATTCTCATTTAGGAAGCATGCCCAAAAAGTGACCAAAACCTAGTGAACAAATTGACCAAACTCGAAAAATTTCAGTCTGCCCTGTACAAAATGACCAAATGAACAGTGTTTGTTCATTTGGCCATAACTTGAGCTAGCCAGGTCTAAATGACCTGAAATTTTACCAGTGGACAGATGAGATATAGACCTAAAACTTTCATGAAGAACAAAAACCAAAATTATGCTATTAACTAAGTCATTTGGCCACCCAAAGTTGGTGACCTAAAACTGCCAGAACCAAAAATTGCCCAGAAATCTGGGTTAAGTCCAATCTGGCAGCCATAGTTTAAATAGCTATAACTTCAGCTAAAAAACTCCAATTGGAGTGATTCAAAAAGGAGAATAAACTTAAGACAATAGGAAACATTTTCTATGAAGGAAGTATTTCCAAATTCTAACAGTAGAATGACTAATGGAATGGTGCAACTTAAGACACCAAAACTGAAAATTTATAAATTTGTCTAAAGGACTTAGACTTTGAGTAAACAACCAAAACCAACAAATTTAGTGACCAAAATGTGGTATGTGGGTGAAGTTGGAATTCCCATACCTATTAAGCCTTAGAAAGTCAACAAATTGACTTGAATAGTGTCATGAATAGTAACCTCAAAATACAAAATTTAAAGAACGCCAAGTTTAGCATATTAAAGCTATGTATAAGTAAATTTGAATTTATTTTTGGATTTACGATGAGTTATGATACTGAAACATTGTGAAACTGTGTGTTTCAGTTGAAAAAAACACCGAGAAAGAACCCAAGGAATCGAGTAAAGGCCAAGAGGTGACTCGCTTAAGGTTTGTGTACAACTAACTATTTTGTTAATTTTCACTTCTGAATTGATTTGAACAAGTTTATTTTATGATTTACAATTTTGTTGTGTTGAGGATTTTAATTTGTTGAATGAAATTGTATAAATTAAATGTAAATTTTCTTATGCATTTAAGGATTTATTGCATGGTTTTGAGAATCATAAATTTTAAGTTTGATATGTTGACAACCTTGAGCATGAATTTATGGTGATTAAATATGTTGATGAATTGTAAATACTTGTTAAATAGAAATTGTTTTGAATATGATTTGAAACCACGGTTGACATGGCAAAATTTGTTGTGAATTCTCATTAGCTTGTCTAATGAGATATCTCCTCCACTAGATGGGGCGAGTTCCTTCCTCTCTGGCTTGCCAGTTAGGGAAGAGTTTGAATGAGTATTCATATATACTAGCTAGTCTTTGTTTCTCCCTTTTAGCCTTGGTTATTGAGAGAGTTTGAAATGTCGTGGTGTACAACACGACATTTATTTGAATTTTGGGTCATGGGATCAACTGTGTGAATTGTTGGCAACGCCCTTTAAATTATGCATAGTTTGATAAATTGTGATTGAAATAAATAATTTGTTAGTGATTCAAAATATTTTTGTATTGTTTCGAAATTTAAAAGAAATGTAAATAAATAGTTATTAATTGATCAAAATGTTATTCAAATGAATAATTTGCATGAATGAAAATAATGATTTTTGTATGTCATGAATTTTGAAGAATTTAGAAATTTTAAATTTTTATTCATTATGATTTGTTAAGAATAATTTGTATTAAGTTTTGAATTATTAGTTTGTGCACCACTGAGTTCACCACTCAGTGATAGCTTTGTATGCTGTTGCAGGTGAAAGAAAATATAGAGCAGCTAAGCGAGATTTCTGAAAAGACATAGTGAGACTATCTTCGAGTATATCATAGGTATACCCTTGTACTTTAGATTTTGATGTAATTCTGTAATTATATGCATGAAATTTCCTTTGAGCAGTTGTACCAACTCTTTTGTAATATATTTTTGGATTGTAATGAAATACAAATTATTGTAATATTATCTTGAGATTTTATATACTTATAAAGTTTTGCATTATTAAATTTTAATGCTCCCATGAATGTGAAAATTAATTTGGTTACCTCAATGAGATGTTTTAATGTTTGATTTAATTTAAACTATGTATTGAATTGCTTGTGTTGATTTGTGAAATGAGGATTGTTTGAATTTTGGAACTTGAGAAATTGGTTGAGATTGATTGTGAAATTTGAAGAAGTTGTTGAGAAAAATATTGGGAGTGTCTTTATTTTCAGGTTTTGAAGAACTGTTTTCTAAAAATACAGACGGCACTCTGCTGAAATTTTTATAAAAATTGCAGAGATTTTAAATATCTAAAAATTAGATTTATGTTTGGACTTTAAATAAAGGTTTTTAATATCTGAGAAAATTTTACCTACCAATTTAAAAATGAACAAAATTGTTTCAAATCCCTTGTAGTATATTTAATAGGTTACCGGTAGGTGAAGTACGGTAATTCATTAGGTGTACTACGGGAGCATGTTACATCTTACGAGGAGTAGAGTGTGACAGCAACCAAATTAAAGCCCTACTTTAAAGCCTACACCATAGAGGTTTGAATAAATTAACCACTATAGAAGATCTTACACAGTCCAGAGACATCTGGACATTTAGTAGCATGGTTAGTCATCATATGACATCAAATACATGCTAAGGACAGCACTAAAAGCATAAGTACTCTTGGATTTCATGGCTGAGCTAACTCTAGTTCCTGAAAGAGAAGATAAACTCAAGGAA
>NW_026615015.1:0-60486 GCF_030052815.1 Hevea brasiliensis
CTTAATAGGTATGGGAATTCCAACTTCACCCACATACCACATTTTGGTCACTAAATTTGTTGGTTTTGGTTGTTTATTCAAATTCTAAGTCTTTTAGGCAAATTTGATAAAATTTCAGTTTTGGTGTCTAAGGTTGCACTGTTCCATTAGTCACTTTACTATTGGAATTTGGCAAAACTTTCTTCACAGAAAATGTTCCCTATTGTCTTAAGTTTATTCTCCTTTTTGAATCACTCCAATTGGAATTTTTTAGCTCAAGTTATAGCCATTTGAACTATAGCTGCCGAATTGGATTCAACCCAGAATTCTGGGCAATTTTTGGTGCTGGCAGATTTGGGTCACCAACTTGGGGTGGCCAAATGACATGGTTAATGGCATAATTTGGGTTTATGTTCTTCATAAAAGTTTTAGTTCTATATCTCATCTAACAACTGGTAAAATTTTAGGTCATTTTGACCTACCTAGCTCAAGTTATGACTAAATGTTCATTTGGTCAGTTTGTACAGAGGCAGACTGTGATTTTTCAACTTTGATTAATTTGTTCATTAGGTTTTGGTCACTTTTTGGGCATGCTTCCTAAATGAAAATTGTGTCATTTAGTGTCTATTTTCATTCCCAATTTGTCCCATACCAATTGGACTTGTAAGATTTCATTTTTGGTCCTTCAAAGTTGACTTGGTCATGCTGCCAGCAACATGACCACACTCCCTCTGAATTTGGCTTTAATTCAAACACTTCTAACACACTTAATTAGGTCACAAATGAATATTTCTCACTTCATATTAGATCAAAGAGCCATTTACAAGTTTCTCACATTTTTTGTCTCTAAACCCTAGTGTCCAAAACCCTAATTCACACTTTCTTTGCATTTACTTGATTCCATGCCTTTAACCATAGTCATTCAACTGACTAAGGTTTATATACCCAATTAAATCCATCAAACCATGCAAATATACTCCCATATACATGCTGGCCAAAAATCATTCATGGTCCCTCAACAAATTTTTATTTCATTTTAAGCCTTTTTCTAAGTTAACTAAGTTATAAACACAAGTAATAAACTCATTTGCAACTTAAATCACTAACCTTTGTGTAGTAACTTCTAACTCCCCTTTTCTCTAATTTTCTTTCTTCTTTTCTTCTTTCTTTGATGACCAATCTTCTTCTCAAGTGATTAAATCAAGTTTTTATGGGAGAATTTGGGGTAAGGTAGGGTCAAATGGGTGTTTAAAAGCTTGTATTCAAGCTTTCATGGAGGAATCAATGGTGGGCTTATAGAGAACCTTGGCTGCCGAAATCTTGAGGTAGGAGAAGGGTTCTATTTTTTTTTTTTTTTTTATGTAATTTAAGTCTTACTTTATGTATTTGAATGGGTCAAAAATTGTGGGAATTAAAAAATAAATTTTTGACATCATTTTGATGTCATAAGGTGATGTAATTAACGTTTTCTTTTCGTTTCTCTGTTTTTTTTTATTTTTTCATTAGTGGTTTAATTTAATTTTCGATTCTGAAATTTTCTTTTCTCTGATTTTATCTGACAGTTAGGTCAGGAGTCAGTTAGGTCAGGAGTCAATTGACCAAATCGCCCCTCGCCGGTTCATCCCGGTTTGTAATTAATTCAATATTTCTTCCAGCTCCCTAACCTAATTATTTGACCGCTTAACAGCTTCTTTTCGTGATTTTCTCTATTTCACTATGTTCGTAATGGTCCTAAGAATCGCAGCGTCCCATTTTACGATTCGAAATTTGAGTTTAAAACGACTTCAGCCTCTTTCGGTAAGGTTACCCATCGCCGTGACTCTACTGCTTAACTTCTTATGTTCTGCTTTTCTTGTTTATACTTAACTAATTGGACATTACTAATTATTTGTGTTTATGGATTCTAGTTGTCTTAAGCATGGTTCTAATCCTTCAATTGTCCGACCGACACCGCCACCTAATAAAGAAATATACTGTGCTATACAAATAGGGTTGTTACAATTCTCCCCTTAAAATAAATTTCGCCTCAAAATTTTACTGTATCAATCTCAACACCTATGGGTGCTGCCTCCTCATGTCCTCCTCTCGCTCCCAAGTAGCCTCTTGGCCTAAATGATGGTTCCACAACACTTTGACCAACGGCATCCGCTTGTTTCATAAATGCTTTCACCTCATGCCTAATCTCTATGGGTTCTTCTTCATATGTGAGGTCTAGATTCACTTCAATTTCTTCATCGTAGTACATGAGATGGGTCCGATCGATACCTCTTCAACATAGACACATGGAAGACATTGTGTATCTTCTCCAACTCGAGGTAGTGCCAAACGATATGCCAAAAGACCCACTCTTTCCAAAACCTTATATGGCCCAATGAAACGAGGACTCGCTTTCCCTTTCTCGAATCTCATAATTCTCTTCCAAGGAGAAACTTTGAGGAAAACTTTCACCCACTACATACTCAATATCCCTTCTCTTCAAATTAATGTAGGACTTCGATGGTCCGACATGCCTTAAGTCGATCTCTCGATCAACTCCGATCTTCTCCTCGCCATTTAACAATTTCGGGTCCAATCATCTTTCTTTCACCCACATCATCCCAATACAACGGGGTTCTACATTTTCTGCCATACAAAGCTTCATATGGAGGCATCCCAATGCTTGATTGGTAGCTATTATTGTAAGTAAATCAATCAAAGGCAAGTGTGTGTCCTAACCGCCTCAAACTCATTCACACAAGCCCGTAGCATATCCTCCAAGATCCGACTACCCTCTCGATTGGCCATCCGTCTGGGTGGAATGCAAGATCAAGTTCAATCTAGTTCCTAGGGCTCTTTGAAGACTACCCCATAATCTAGAAGTGAACCTAGGATCTCTATCTGATACAAACAATACTGACACTCAATGCACTCTCACAATATAATCACTGTACAACCTAGACAATCTTTCTAAACTATAGTCCATTCGATCGGCGTAAAATGAGTAGACTTGATCACCACAACAATGACCCATACCGCATCATGACTCTTCGTGTCCTCAAGTCCCATCACAAAATCCATCGTTATTCTCTCCCATTTCCACTGCATCGTAAGTGATGTAAGAACTCAAATGGTACTTGATGCTCGCCTTCACTTGTCGGCGTTAGGCATTTGGATATAAACTCGCTACATCTCTTTTCATACCCATCCACCAGTAATGCTCCTTTAGCCCTCTATACATTTTTGTGCCACCAGGGTGAATGGCAAAAGGAGACTCATGTGATTCCTTCAAAATAATTTGCCTTAAATCAATATCATTAAGAACACACATTCTGCCCTAGTGTAGCAATAGACCATCATCTCTGATTGAGAATTCTGGTTTCTTGCCCTACCTGACTTCTCCTAACAGCTTTTGATACCTTTCATCATTCTGAGCAACCATTCCGACCGATCAATCAACACCGGTCAGACATGCCATGCAACTACTATCCGCCCATCATCATTAATCTCTAAGTCGGTATGTAATGATCTCAACTCATGTACCAAAAATAAAGGAGTAACCCTGAGACTTGCCATAGTTCATGACTTAAGACATCACCACAACATTAGCTTTCTCGGCCGATAGTCTATCGCATAATCGTAGTCTTTTATTAACTCTAACCATCTCCTCTGTCTCAAATTCAACTCTTTCTGGGGTCCCAAATACTTCAAACTCTTATGATTTGTGTAGATGTAACATTTATCCCCATACAAATAGTGTCCCCAAATCTTAAGAGCAAACTCAATAGCTGCAAGCTCCAAGTGATGTGTTGGATAGTTCCTCTCATGCGGTTTTAGCTGGTGTGATGCATAGGCAATAATATTTCGATCTTGCATCAATACACAGCCTAACCCATTGTGAGACGCATTACTATATACTGTGTATTCTTTACCCGGAGTAGGTAAAGAAAGAACTAGAGCTTCAATCAAACATTTCTTCAATTCATCAAAACTCTGTAGGCATTTATCCATCCACCAAATTTCACATCTTTCTAAGCAAATTGGTCAATGGAGATGCCAACATGGAGAATCCTTCACAAACCGACGATAGTATCCACTAAACCTAAAACTACGAATCTCGATGATATTTTTGGGTGGCCTCCAATTAAGGACAGCTTCAATCTTACTTGGGTCTACCTTGATGCCCTCTTCTGATACTACATGCCCCAAGAAAGATATTTTCTTCAGCCAAAATTCACACTTTGACAATTTGGCGTATAGTTGTTTCTCCCTCAAAGTCTGTAGTACAATCCGCAGATGTCTATCATGCTCTTCTGTATTCCTTGAATAGACCAATATATCATCTATGAATACCACAACAAACTGGTCGAGGTATGTTCTTAATATATTTTTCATAATATCTATAAAAGTATCCAGAGCTTTAGTTAACCCGAATGGCATAACTAGGAACTCATAATGGCTATAGCGGTTCTCAAGGCGCTTTAGGAATATCGCTTTGTACTTTCACCGATAATAACTCGATCTCGTGTCAATTTTAGAGAACACAGCTGCACCAATCAACTGATCAAATAAGTCATCAATGCGTGGCAATGGATATCTATTCTTTATTGTCACCTTATTCAACTACCAATAATCAATACACAAGCGGAGAGTGCCATCCTTGTTCTTTACAAACAACACCGCGCCTCCCTAAGGTGACACACTAGGCTGATAAAGCCCTTGTCAAGCAGTTCTTACAACTGCACTTTCAACTCTTTCAATTTTGCTAGTGCCATTCTATATGGCATTATGGAGATTGGGTCCACACCAAGCATAACATCAATCTCAAATCGCACTCTCTCTTCTCGAGGTAATCCCGCAGCTTCATCAGAAATACATATGGAAAGTCATATACGCAGGGATGTCCTCAAAGGTCGGACTTCCCACTTGGGTGTTTATCACATGTGCCAAGTATGCTTCACACCCTTCCCGATCATTCTTCTAGCTAGTGCAATTAAATGATGTTTGATGGCAGAAATACCTCTCCCCATGTATTACCACATCACCGCATAAGGGGAGACCAAAAGTGACTGCTTTCGCCATACCAATCATGGCGTGATGCTCGCTAACCAATCCATGCCCAAGATGATATCATACTCAAGGGCATTTCAATCAAATCGATAGGAAAACATGTCCTTGGATCACCAAAGGACGCTTCTATAGATTTTATTGACTGACTCGTTGTCCTAACGAACTAGTTACTAACACTTCAAAACCCATTTGCACACATGGAACAAAGAAGTGAACCGACTATGCTAGTACTAACATATGAGTGGGTTGAACTCGATCAAACAACACAAATACTTCTTGATCAAAGATAGAGAATGTACCAATACCACATCTAAGTCTCACCTCTTCTCGCTGCCTCATTGTGTAGACTCGCCGACGACTTCTTATGCCGACTAACCAACTGCTCTTGATCACAAAAGCAAAGGCTCTATCTCGCTCTTCCTCTCGCCAACAGATCGTGAACCTCCGGGAGCAGGACTCAATAGATCCTCAAAGAGTAGTAGGAGCTAGACCATATCTCTGAGATGGAGCACTAGTGCGCTTTTAGCTATATGGCCCTTGCCTCCACAGCTAAAACAGCTCTAGTGGCCCAATAGCATTCCCCATGAATCTTGCCACAAGTCTTACAGTGGTAGAATATGAACCCTCGCTGATCACGACTGCACCTAGGGGTCTTTGTCCAAAAATCTGCCTCTACCAAATCTTCCACCTCGACTCGCTAGGTCCACTAAATTTCTTCTTCTTCCCAGAAGCCCACCAGAACTCTGTTCTACTGACTTGTCCCCCTTGTCTTTTTCTGTTTTCTCAGCTTTCTCTGATTTTTCTTTCACTGGGGTTGCTTCTGATTCTATTCTTTCCAACTCAAGTGCTTGAGATGTAACACCCCTATTTGTATAGCCTGGTATATTTCATCGTTCTGATATTGTCATTCCCATAATTAAGAGGATTAGAACTATACTTAAGACAACTAAATAAGCCATAAACACAAATAATTAGTAATTGGCAATTAGTTGAGTATGAATAAGAAAAACAAAACTTAAGAAGTTAAACGAGCCGAGAGTCACAGTGATGGGTGACCTTCTCGGGAACGACTGCGAAGTCATTTTAAACTCAAATTTTGAACCGTAAAATGTGATGTTGCGGTCCTTAGGACCCTTATAAACATAGTGGAAAAGAGAAAATCATGAAAAAGAACATAAGCTACCAAATAATTAGGTCGAGAGCCGTAAGAAATATAGAATTAATACAAATCGATGAATTCCATGAGGGGCAATTTGGTCAATTGACTTCGAGAGTCGACTCGACCTAATCACAAATAAAATCTGAGAAAAGAAAACTTCTGGATTGAGAATTAAATTAAAAAAAAAATAAAAAAAAAGAAAATGGAAAATGGAAAAGTAAAAAAGGTGATAACATCATGCATGACCTCATGCATGATGCCATAAAGAATATAATTAATTAATTAATTAATTTACATTTTTGGTCTTCCATAAGACTTAAAAATTCATAAAAAAAGAAATAAAATCATTTTTTCTTCTTCAAAAAACGTCCTCATCTCTCTCACTTTTCTCTCCTAAGGTTCTTCCATTAACAAGCTTTTAAAGCTTGAAAACTTAGGTCTTGCCCACAAATTTCAACCTTAAACCCTAAAAAGCTTCTAAGTTACCCTAGAAAAGAAGATTAAAGAAGAATAGGAGGGAAGAAAGTGGAAGAATTGAAGCTTTGGGAATACTTTCTTAAAGGTTAGTTAAGAATCCTCTCAATTCTCCTTATATTCATGAATTTGCACTTGAAATGAACTAGTATTGATGAAAATAAAATAAAAACAACATGTTTAGGAATATAATGAAATTCAGCCAGCTTAGAGGTAACTTGAAATTGATGGATTTTGATACAATTAAAAGGGTAGGCAAGCTTGATTGAAGGTGTAGTTGAGGTTTATATAGTTTAATTGTATGAAATGAGCTTAACATGGAAATTAGGGTTTTGGACATTAGGGTTTAGAGACCAAAAATGTAAAGAAGTGCTAAATGATGTCTTTGACATAGTTTAAGGAAATAAATGGTCATTTGTGACCTAATTAAGTGTGTTAGAAGTTTTTGAATCAAAGCCAAATTTGGATTGGGTATGCACCATGACCAAAAGTCAACTTTGAGGGGACCAAAAATGGAATTTTACAAGTCCAATGGATATGGGACCAATTGAGAATGAAAATAGGCACTAAATGACACAATTTTCATTTAGTAAGCATGCCCAAAAAGTGACTAAAACCTAGTGAACAAATTGACTAAAGTTGAAAATTATAGTCGTCAAGATAAACCACCAAATGAACAAGATTTGTTCATTTTGTCATAACTCGAGCTAGGCAAGTCAAAATGACCTGAAATTTTACCAGTGGTTAGATGAGATATAGATCTAAAACTTTCATGAAGAATACAAACTCAAATTATGCCATTAACCTAATAAAATCACTGAGCAAATTTGGATCACTGAACTTGCAAAACTGCAGATTTATCATATAAATAGTAAAGTTTCAATAGCTATAACTCTCTCTAGAAAACTACGATTTAGGTGATTCTTGAACTGATGGAAACCTAAGGAATAGTAAAACATTTCCTGTGAAGAAAATTAGACCAAATTATGGACCTAACTTGATCAAATTGCTGAACGGTTGGAATCAATAATCACAAAACAAAATTCGCAAAGATGAACAAGAAATGTAATTTGCATATAACTTGAGCTACAAAACTCCAATTGGAGTGATTCAAAAAGGAGAATAAACTTAAGACAATAAGAAACATTTTCTATGAAGAAAGTTTTGCCAAATTCCAACAGCATACTGACCAATGAAACAGTACAACTAGGGATACCAAAACTAAAAATTTGGCAATTTTGCCTAAAAGACTTAAGTGTTGAGAAAATGACCAAAACCAACAAGTTTGGTGACCAAAATGTGGTATGTGGGTGAAGTTAGAATTCCCATACCTATTAAGCCTTAGAAAGTAAAAAATTTGACTTGAATAGTATAGTGAATAGTAACCCGAAACACAAAAATTTCAAGAACGCGAGTTTAGCATATTAGAGCTAGGTAAAAGTGAAGTTAAATTTATTTTTAGATTTATGTAGTTATGGTATCAAACACTGTGAAACTGTGTTTCAAATGAAAAAGACTTGAAGCTTTGAGAGACCGAGTCAAGGCCTAGAGGCGACTCACGCTGTGTCCAGGTACGAATTTTTATTTAAATTTATGATTCCTGAACTTTTGATTTTTTTTTAGTTAATTATGATTTGTGTTGCCATTTTTGTTTGTGAATATGACTTTTAAAATTGACCAGATTTCTCATAAATTATTTGAATAAATTGTTTTGAATTGATTTTATGTTCACATTTAGCATGACAGTGCCTTATTATTCCTCCTCCAGTTATGGGGTTGAGATCGATTATTTTCCTCCCTATCCGGTTTACTACTGAGGTTGTAGATCTGATGAGTACTCATTAGCTAGCTAGCCACCTCCTCATTGATTTCATTAGTAGGGTTATAGATTGCTTTGTCGTGGTGTACAACACTACATTGATAAAAATTTTGTGTCATGGCTTAAGTTGTGTATGAATTGGCAACACTGTTTCTTAAATTATTTGACTAAATTGTGTTATTATGAGCTTTGATAATTTATGAAATGTGATTGAGAAATATTTAAACTGTGTTTTGATAATGAATGATTTATGTATTGTATTTCGAATTTTTATTGTGCACCATTGAGTATTTTTATACTCAGCGATAGCTTGTTTTGCTGTCGCAGATAAGAGTAAAGAGAAAGTAGCAAAGTGAGCTGCGGGATTGACAAGAACTCTTGAACACTTTTGAATGGGTATTGTTTTATACCCTTGTAGTTATTTTGATGTAACATCAGAATGTCATAAGTATCAATGTAAAGTGAGCAATTGTAATAATATTATATTTGAAACTTCTTTTTGTAAATTAACATTTGTAGTTTGTGAATTTCATACTTTATGCAATGTGAATGAAGTTATTAAATATTTTGAGATGATAAATTTTGATTGGATTGTGAAATTATTTTTGAAGTGGATTAAATTGAGTTGACTCTTAAATTATTTGTTGGTTGGGAGTTGTGTAAAATTATTAGAAGTGTATTTCACAGGTATATTAAGAACTAATTTCACAAAATACGCATTAACTCTATCAAAATTTTTATAAAATTTGCGGTAAAATTTAAAATGGACAAAAATTCTTACTAGTTTATAAGCTTTGAATAAATGATTTTTATTCCTACCAAAATGCTCATCACTTCCAAAATGCAAGAAAATTGTTTTAAAATCCCTTGTAGTGTATGTCGCAAGGTATTTTGCGGTCGCCTGGACGAACACTCACCGAAGTGGGAAAAGTGAGGAGTCGCCACTTTAATTTTGAGGGAAATTACAGAAAACCATTTGCGCAAGTAAGTTAAAATAAAACCACTTCAAAAACCGAGATTCTAGGGTCTGGTCCGTAAACAAGCGAGGAAGGTGTTAGGCACCCCACCTCGCCCTCAACGAGGGTGCTGCATTTAACTTCACGCTCTTTATAGTTAGGAGGGCTTGGAAGGAAATGTTAATCCTTTTGACAAAAAGGAATATTTGATTTTTCACTAATCCGGATTACCCAAATACATAAGTAAATGAGACAACCTTAGTGAGTTGCTATTGCATATTTGTTTTATTTTTGGGGGGATCATCTTACGTATTTGTTAAAATTTAATTTGGAAATCGGATAAGAACTCTCCTCCGATCTCTTTAAAATATTTATTAAAATTTTTAGGCTTGAGAATCGGATAAGAACTCTCCTCCGATCTCTTTTTAAATATTTATTAATATTTTTAAGGGAGAACCGGATAAGAACTCTAAAATTTTTAAGTGAGAACCGGATAAGAACTCTCCTCCGATCTCTTTTTAAATATTTGTTAAAATTTTTAAGTGAGAACCGGATAAGAACTCTCCTCCGATCTCTTTTTAAATATTTGTTAAAATTTTTAAGTGAGAACCGGATAAGAACTCTCCTCCGATCTCCTTTAAATATTTATTAAGATTTTAGATTGAGAATCGGATAAGAACTCTCCTCCGATCTCTTTTATTCTAATAAGAGTCGGATAAGGACTTTTTCGATCTCTCGAAATTTGATCACAGCTACCCGTCACGAAATCCTAGAACTAAGGGTTCTGGCATTCAAAGACGCCGGGGCTCGGGATAAGGCTTCTTTTAACTCATTGGTACCTTGTGACTAGTCAGGGGATACCAAACTGAATTTTCTGACCTTCCTATGTGGTCGCTTTACCAAGACCTTTGATACCCGATCTATCTCATTTGTTTATCTTAAGGTTCTGCTTTATCGCCTTGTGACATTTTACTCAATGGTCTTTTGTGTTATTCTAGTGATTCTACTGCTATTTTCCCGACTTATTATTCAGACTGCTCATTATTTTAAAGAGATCCTTAAGATACGCTTATCTACATTTTATCCATCTACTTATACGCTACTCGACTAAAAGATTTACATTCAGAAATAACAAAGATTAACAAAAAGAATGGACTAGTCAACAAGGAAATAAACTCGATAATAACCTTCTTCGTGTTCTTTCGCGCAATATAAACTTGGAGAAAATTACATATATAAAAAGAACAAAGGAAATACGTAAAGTAAGAATGAGCACTTAATAAAACGGCAATATGAGTACTCACCTGTAGGGAGTTGGACTTATTGAACTAACTACGAGATCACAGAACGTAATGGGGCCACAGTCGTAACTCAAGACTAAGGTTCGCTTTGAAATGAAGAATACCTTGTTAAAATGCAGTCCGATCAAAATTATAACCAAGTATGAATGAAGTTGAGCTTGACAACTAAGTGGGAATAAAGATAACAAAGACAGAAAGTGAGAATGTCACAGGATAATGAACGAACTGAAATGGAGAGTTTCAGTAATACAGAGATCCTTTGCAAGAAAATACTTCGTAAAACTGGTTTCAAAAGTTTTTCTTATGAAAGCTTCAAAAATAGTAGAGTAACGAGCTGAATTAAGTTTCAGAGTCCTTCCGCTATATTCACTATTTGTCCTCCCTTGAACAGTTTTTCATGCAGGTATTTATAGGAACCGGGTGCTCCCCATGGAGGGTCAGGATCTGTTTTGAGGGAGATGGAGGGTTAAGATTTTGAAGGATATGATCTAAGGGCTCGAATTAAAGAGAATCGTAATGGACGATCGAGATCCCTTCCGAGTATTTGTCCTTTTCTCTCTTCTAACTGACGCCCAAAATTTCTTGTCAAGAGCGATTCGAGGGCTAGGAGTGAAAGGCGCCGATCTTGTCGCTTTCTTCGATCCGAGGGCTCCGAGCTCGCCCACAAGTAAGATCAACGGTGGAGATTAGGTGTACAACGCTGCCTTGACGCACCGCACATGTCGAATGCGGTGATTCTGGGGCGTATGGAGATTTCGCTTGGGACGCTTTAACTACCTCTACCGACATGACGATAATCGCCAGGAGTCGCCTTATTCCTTTTGTCTTTCGACCTCCTCCTTTCCTGCCTTTTCAACGTGATCCTTTTCCGATCTCTCATACCAGTTCCTCTCTTCGATCTCTCCCGACACACTCCTTTTCCGCCTTTCATGCCTCCTTCTTCCGACCTCTCCTACTCGTCTTTTCTTTATCGTGTCCGATCCAACAAAGCATTTATTCGCCAATTTCTAAGGCCCCGCTGCTTTCTCGCTTAGTAATAAATGCTCGCACTCATCCTCTATATATGTACCTTCAGCAGAAATCCTTCCTCATTTGATTTTTCTCTTTCTTTCACTTTTCTTGTTCTAATCGCCCAAGAATAATTTCGCCATGGTGGCTACTTTTGATCTTTTCCCATTTATCCTCTTTGTCCTTTGTTTGAAAATTTACGATCCTTGATCGGAGAATCATGATAACCCTATCCGATGACAAAGGAGAGAACTGACTAATTAACCGACCGATCAAGGACCTCGATCGCATCGATTCAAATCGTCGTCCGATATAATCGCGAACCGATTTCGGCAGAAGATCGCTAATATTCCTTAACACCGGTGGATCGCTTCTTGCGTTCATCCGTCGTTTCTCCACACCGGGTGTTCCGACAATGCCTGGCTTTCGAGTGGTAACTTTGATGACAACCTCTCTCATTCTCATGAGAGTCATAGTTCCAGCCTCCCGGTCAAACACATCATTTGACTCACCACTAGACTAGGCTTTGACATAGGCCTTTTAGATAGATGTTCCACCGATCTCTAAAGATCGCCCAAATGATGCAATTTTACTTTCAATGTAATCCGATCTCTAGAGATCGCCTTATGATGTAATCGACTTTAATGTAATCCGATCTCTTGAGATCGCCCAAATGATTTAATTTGACTTTTTGGAAATAAAATTTATTTTGTCGCTTATCACTTTATTATTATTACATTGATTATTCTCCGATCTCGTGTGTTTATTCGATCCGTTTCCAAATCAATAACCCTTATCCGATCCGCACTTCAAACATTCTCCTTAATTAGCCGATCCCTAATTAGCCTCTCTCCTTATGGAATTTTTGAATATTCGTGAGACGGTCGTAATAGTCAAGCAGTCCCGCTACCCGATACATCGTCGAACATCGTGAGCAAAATGCTCTGACGAGTATAAATAGGGGTGGGGTTAGCCGCTGCTTCTTTATGCCATTTTCAGCCAACAACTTCAAAATTCTCTCGCTTTCTCAAGTTCTTCCGACACCGATAAGACTCCTAAAGGGTTTTGATCCTTCTTTTAGTTTAAATTCCTTGTTTCCTTTGAAAATGAGCGGCGCCGAAGGTCAGAGAGCGGCAAGCCCCCCTTCCATTTAGATCTCGTGGTCATCTGATGAAGTGGAGGTGGTCGGACCAAGCGTGCGACCTGAAATTTCTAGGGTCCCCTGCTCCACCGAGGCAAGCAAAGACCATCAAGGCATGTACCTTCTTCAGGGAGGGAGAATCTTCCCATGGACGAGCTACCATCAATTCTTTAAGAAACCGACCTACAATCGTTCTGCCAAGAATACAACATTCATCCTGATTCATTCGAACTCATCCGGTGTCACGGCGATATCCGAGCTGATCACTTCTTTGAAGGGAACGACATGATTATAGTATACGAAGAGCAATTAAAAGCCGATCTACTTGCCTCTTTGGACGACTTCTTCAAGGAAGTTTTAAAATATCACCAAGTGTGCATCGCTCAAGTTCACCCGAACTCGTGGCGAATCTTAGTAGCCTTCCGAGGCTTATGCTGAGCTAAGGGGCTCCGACCTACAGCTAAGGTGTTCGTCGAACTGCATAGGCTGACTCGTCGAAAGGACGACGAGTATTGGTTCTTCCAGCGAAACCCCATTGTGGGCTTTTTATCGACCGCCTCCTCCTCAAGAATTGGAAGAACCGCGTCTTTATCCTGAGGAGTAAAATTCCGAATGGCTTTGAGGGCTTCCCTCGCAGCTGGCTGCACCAGGGCCCTGTACTTCCGTAGCGCATCACCTTAAATAGAGAAGAAGGCCTGATGGTGATGGAGCTAAAGGATCAAAGTGCAGAGAGGTTTTATTGTTTGATGCAAGGATCGCCAACTACATCATCGACGATGGAATTGATCATCGCGAAGATCGCGGCTTCACCTTCTCCGACTTCTGCGACGCATTTTCCTATATCTCGATCTTTGGACCTTAGCGATCTCACCGACTCTTTTTTGTGCAAGTATGGCAAGCTAAGCCTCCAAGGAGAGCCTGTTTAAAGAGAGAGATCTCCTGGAAGGTACGGGAAATGAAGCGAGCTGAAGCCCTACAGACACCCAGCCATGAGCCCGGGGTAATACAAGGGGGCCCATCTCAACCTTCCGGGCATCCGATCCCCGAGGTGGAAGTGATCCGATCTCCTCCCAACCAAGAAGAGCCGCCCAGCCTCCTCCACGCCTGTGTGCGGAAGGGGTTCTTCTCAACCTACCACACGGACTCTTTCGCGGTGCTCAAGTGTCGATCCATTCCTTGGAGAAGAACCGAACTGCTCGAGAATCTGGTTTGGCTAAAGTTCGGGCTTTATCCGCCGAGGATCGGACAGCCGCCTCCTGACAACTTTGATGATATCCTCGACCCGATCCATGAGCTCAACGTGGAGTGCTTGGTGAATCAAAGACATAGTTCGGAGAAGGCTCACCGCCGGGTAAGGAGGTCGAGAAGATGGGTCACGGCAGCTTCCTCCGATCCCAACTCTCATCCACTCGTAACTACATATCCAAATTGAGGGGCTGATGAAGTTCTATGAGGACAAGTCGCCGAGCAAGCTCGTGTTCTAGCCGAGCGAGATCGTGTTATTGAAGAGATCTGTGTGCTCCGAGCTGGTGAAGTGGCTCACCACCGAGGAGCTCTAAGCGAAAGAGGAAGAGGTCGTGGATAAGGAAGTCGGCGCTATGTGAATGCTCATAGGATCTCCACGAGCTCAAAATTGGTACCTCAAGAGGACTTCTCTGGATGGTAGACTTGACTCTGTGACTAGGTGAGGATAGCGAGGAGGAGGCCGAGGGTGAGAGAAAATGAGCAAAATGTAGATCAAAGTGGGGTGATCCTCCACCAATGACTTGTACAAACTTTAATATGAAATGAAATTCGCTTTTGTTCAAAGGAATGGATGTGATCGAAAATCTCTAAATTACTTAAGCACTTGATTGTCCGAGCATATTAAAACAACTAAAGCCGATTATTAATCTAAGTGTATGAGGTCGAAACACCATAAGCATGAGATCTACAGGAACCAACGCCGAACAGACTTAATTTAAAATTGAAAATTTGGCTTGAGTACTTAAGATCGATCGCCATTAAACCGATTGGAACCTTAACTTGATTATTCCTAAACTTTTAAAATGAAGATCTAGTGCTAGTTCGCTTTGTCCGACGAGAGAGATCGGAATGTAATTGACTATTTAGAGATTTGACAATTGGTTTGAGAGATCTGCAAGGCTTTAAATGACATGGGGACTTAGTATTGATTTGATTCCTTTCGAGGAGAGGTCGAAATGTGATTGTTCTGTGAAAGAGAGATCTAAATGTAATTACCGCAAAGGGAAACTTAGTGTCGGGATCAGCCAAATTTATTGATTTTGGGATCGCCAAACTATGGTGTCGATTAATCGCTTCTCTTACATAATTCCTACCGAATAATTTCCGTAGGGATTATGTAAAGATTTAGACCCATATTTTGGGCGATTAGGTGTTCAAGGTTAGAAACCAAAACCTACTTCGCTTAGTGATCTAGGGATTGCAATGGTTAAAATGCTAGAAAATTAAAATTAACTTGGATCAAGGAACCGAGATTGGTAACAGGAATTTAAATGCTGAAAAATTAAAATCAACTTAGATCAAGGAACCAGAGGTTGATAACAGAAATTTAAATGCCGGAAATTAAAATCAACTTAGATCAAGGAACCAGAGGTTGATAACAGAAATTTAAATGCAAAAAATTAAAATCAACTTAGATCAAGGAACCAGAGGTTGATGACAGGAAATTTAAATGCTGGAAATTAAAATCAACTTAGATCAAGGAACCAGAGGTTGATAACAGGAAATTTAAATGCTGGAAATTAAAATCAACTTAGATCAAGGAACCAGAGGTTGATAACAGAAAATTTAAAATGCTGAAAATTAAAATCAACTTACAAAGCAAGTCTAATCTCGATACAAGAAGTTCTTCCCCGATGAAGTGTACTTAACAGGATCCCAAAAGCCGATGATTAATGGAGGACGAGTTACAAGACTTGGCCTACGACCTCATTTCTTCGGATGCCCCTTGACTTTCTTCTTATTTTATAAAAGCACCCTTGCGGGTTTTCACTTTCCTTTTGTCCATTTGACTAGAAGCGCCCTTCCAGGTTTTCACCTCTAGTTTTTTTTTTTTTTTTGGCCATTTCCTACAAATCTCATAGTAAAGTACGTGAGGTTATCAATTTGCAAATCCTAACCTTATGGCAAAATTTTAAATGATTAATAGCGCAGAGAAAGTAGTGTGAGTATAAAGATAAAGCAAAAAGACGAATTAAAACGGGAAGAAGATAGATTGGAGAGGAAGGATGACTTTATTAAGGCTTTAAGAAACAAAGAAGATTTTTAAGGGAAAATGGTACAAGGATAGATTTCACATATTTCTTGTAGTTAGCTTTGAAGTCTCTTAACTGCCATTATTCCAAGTACTGTGAAGCCTCGTGCCATGACTCGCTTATTTCCTTCTCGCCATGCCCCGCCTCTTATTTCTCCCCTTTGGTTCTTGGGATGCCCTTTCGGTTTTCACCCCTAGATTTTCCCCTTTTTTGTTTTTTTTCGCTTCTTTCAGACGCCTTTCGGTTTTCATCCTTCACTCATTTTACGTAAAGCGCTTTGAGGGTTTTTGCCTTCTTTCACACATTTTGCTAGAGCGCTCTTTCTGGTTTTCACCCTATCTCTTTTTTTTTTTTTTTAGGCATAGTATCTCGACGGCCAAGATTCATGTGTCTTGGAAATTCTTCGCCATTCATGTGGGTCAAGATTAGGCCCCACCAAAAATGCCCTTTAACCACATAGGGTCCTCGTAGGTCAAGTGCGACCATTTACCCCAAGGATCATTTTGATTTGGGAGAACTTTCTTTAGAACTAGGTCCCTGTGTTGAAATTCGCTAGGGTGAACATTTTTGTCAAATGCCCGCCATTCTTCTCTCGTACAACCGCCCATGACATGTCATCGCTAGCCTCTTCTCATCCAAAGAAGTTTAATTGGTCCAACCTTGACTCGATCCATTCCGACTATCAATCCTCGATTCCTTCGTAATCCTTAGGGAAGGAATTTCAACTTCGATAGGCAATACCTTCCATCCCGTAGACCGCTGAGTATGGAGTTGCCCTGGCTTGATGTTCTTACGAGGTCCCAGATGCATGAAGAGCGTAGGGAAGCATATCATGCCAATCCCTATACGTAACCGTCATTTTCCAGATTATCCTCTTGAGATTTTTATTTGCGGCTTCCACTGCTCCATTCATCTGGGGACGGTATGGGGAGGAATTAAGGTGTCAAATTTTGTATTGATCACATAACTTCTGGATCTTTGGACCATTCAAGTTCTTGGCGTTGTCAGTGACGATTTCATTGGGGAGGCCATGTCGGCAGATAATATTATTTCTGAGGAATTTAAGAAATGTGTTATGTGTAATATGGGCATATGACGTCGCTTCGACCCATTTAGAAAAACAGTCGATGGCTACCAGGATAAATCTATGCCCGTATCCACTTTAGGGTTGATGGGACCAATCACATCGATGCTCCACATTGCGAAAGGCCAAGGTGAGACGAGATTGAATAACTGGTGGGGCGGAACATTTATAAGATCTGCGTAGATTTGACACTTATGGCACTTTCTAAATACTGACGCAATCCTTTTCCATGGTAGTCCAAAATATCCCCGTCACATGATTTGCTTAGCCATCATATGCCCAATGGTATGGGTCGCACAGTTTCCCTCATGGGTCTCGAAAAGGATTCTCTTTGCCTCCTTCGCATCCATACATCTCAACAATTCGCTGTTGGAGCTCCTTTTGTATAGAATTTCTCCACTGGGGAAGTACCCCAATGCTAATCTCCGAATCATCCTCTTTTCGTTTTTACTCCCCCCTGAGGGGAATTCTCTGGTTCTGATGTAAACCAAGATGTCATGATACCAAGGTTTACCATCAGGCTCTTCTTCGATCATGAAGTAGTAAGCCGGCTCACTTCTCGCTTTAATCTTTAATACCTGAGTCGTCTGCCCTTCTTCCATCTGAGCCATAACAATGTGGTGGCTAAGGCGTCTGCAAATTGATTCTTGTCTCGACTAAGGTGAGTGAAAGAGATTTCCTCAAATTTCTTAGTCATCTCCAGTAAGTACTTCTGATATGGGATTAGCTTCAGATCCTTAGTTTTCCATTCTCCTTTGACTTGATAAATGATCAGGGCTGAGTCTCCATATACATCCAACTTCCTGATTTTCATTTCGATGGCGGCCTGTAGACCTATCACACAAGCTTCATATTCGGCGATGTTGTTGGTGCAACAAATCTCAATCGATAGCTATCGAAGTGTTTCATCCGGATACCAATACAGCTCCGATTCCATTACCGGACAAATTGACAGCTCCGTCGAAATACATTTCCCATACATCAGCTAACTCTTCTTCTTCGCAATCTACTTCGTTGATATGTTCATCGGGGAACTCGAAATCCAGAGCCTCATAATCCTGAATAGGGTTTTCCGCTAGGAGGTCAGCGATCACGCTACCTTTCACTACTTTCCAGGTCATATAGACAATGTCATATTGAGATAGTATGACCTACCATTTGGCTATCCTTCCTGGCATGAATGGGCTTTCAAATACATACTTGATAGGATCCATTCTGGAAATGAGCCATGTCTTGTGATTCAACATGTAGTGCTTGAGGCGCATATCCGTGCTAATGCGCAGCAAGTTTTTTCTAGAAAGAGTACCTTGACTCACAATCATTGAACTTTTGCTCGTGTAATAAATAGCCCTCTCTTTTCGCAGATCATCATGTTGCCCTAAAACACATCCCATTGAGCTTTGTTGGACCGCCATGTATAGAATCGCAGGCCTTCCCGCCATCGTGGAACCACATCGTGGGTTGACAACATCGCTTGATTTTCTCGAAAGCCTCTTGACAAACCGAATCCCATCAGGTGGTGTTGTTCTTTCAGAGTAGTCTAAAAATAGGCTCAGCTTTAGCGGTGAGATTGGAAATAAACCTTGATATGTAGTTCAACTTCCCAAGAAATCGCAAGACCTCCCTTTCTCGATTTTTGGGATGGCATTTCTTGAATGGCTCGAACTTTGTCCTGATTGACTTCACCCTTCTCACTCACTATGAATCCCAACAACTTCCTGCATCTAGCTCAATATGCATTTGGTGGTTCAATTTCACCGATATTTCCCGAGTCTCTCAAATACTTTCTCATTACCGTGACGTGGCTTTTCTCTCCCGAGATTTGATGATCATATCATCCACGATACCTCCACTTCTTTATACATCATGTCGTGGAATAATGTGACCATAGCGCTGCTGGTAGGTGGCGCCAAAGATTCTTTAACCCGAAAGGCATGACCCGATAGCAAAATACCCCCATTGAGTGATAAAAGCGCTTTTCTCCTTGTCTCCTCGCCCATTGGGATTTGATTGTATCCCGATACCCCATCGATACATGAACACCTGCCCAATCCCACAGCATTGTCTACTAACACATCAATGTGAGGGAGGGGGAAATCATCTTTCAAGCTCGCTTTATTAAGGTCCCTATAATCAACTCACACCCTAACTCTCCCGCCCTTCTTCACACGGACAACGTTAGCTATCCATTGAGATATTTGACTACTTCTAGGAACCCAAAGATCATACTGCTTTCTTGACCTCATCCCTAACTTTGAGCAAATGTGTCCGATTCATTCTTCTTAGCTTCGCTTACAGGATTGTCCCCTAACTAGGGAATTTTATGCGCCACTATCCGGGGTCCAAACCAACCATATCGGTAGCTCCATGAGAATACATCCAGAATTCTCCGAGCAACCGATCATATCTCCCAATTCCTCACTCTCCACAACCTTAAGTTCCTTTTCACTTCTTCCGTGCCTAAGTTTATGGTGCGCATTTCGTCTCCACAAGGCACTAAGGAAGGTTCATCCCTTTCTTCTGTGAGTTCCACCTCAAAATCACTTGAAGTAATGGCAGTTATGGGGATTTCAAAATTAACCAGAGGAATTTCTGAGTCTATTGAATTATTAGGTGTTAATTGATTAATGGCCCTGAATGAACGAAAATGGAATATATTATAAGGATGGAATTCAAAAGGAAAAAAAAAAGAGAATTGGATATAAAATGCGCTATTAATTCATTAAGATTTACGACATAAGAAAAGGGTCCATTTACAATATTACACTTGCCACCATGGACAAAATGATCAAGTGTAGATAACCAAAGGTACTTTACTTGAAATTAAGTACAGGGATGTCCTCAGCTGTCCAGTTGTCTAGTTCTTGCCCCTCAGCTATTGGCGAGACCAGAGCCTCATACAAGGAATCCAGGTGGATGACATCGATGGATGGTTCATCGGTGATTCTTCAACCTCTCACGATTTTCATGATCGGTTTAGTGAAGACCTCCGTGATTCTCGACTACTTTCATTCTCCTAATTTTCTAGTCAAATCTCCGATCCCAAAGTCCTGCTCTCAACCGTAATCGCCCATCCATGAGGGCGCCCTCATAACCCAAACCACAATGGCCTACCTTCCGGATTGCCAGATAGGTTCGATAATCCCTTGCAATGCAAATGCGCTAGGCCTTTGCCCTCTTCATACCCATTCCTTGACATAACTTTGGCTACCATAGCCATAGCCCCTTCAAGCTCGGAGATAGTTTCTTGTAATTCGAGAGCTTGGAAGGAGCTTTCCAATGACTCTCACAGCCTTCCACATAAGGAAGTGATTGTGGCTTGGTGACTAATATGGCTTCTTCCTCTTATGTTGATGATTTTACCATTCATAATGTACTTTATCCTCCGTGCAGAGTTGAGGAACGGATTCGCTAAATGGATCCACGGCCTCCTAGCAACATAGTGTAGGCTTGCTCAATGTTCATCACTTGGAATGTGACGTTGAAGGTGCATGCGCCAACTTGGAGTGGTAAGTCGATGTCTCCCAAAGACTTCTCTCCTCAGACCACAAAGGCTCTACCACCATAGCACTGACGATATTCGACCGGCCAACCGGCACTGCCAAGGTCGCACTAGGCAATACATTGAGCGCCGATCCATTATCAATAAGGACCATGGCCACTATACAACCTTTGCATTTCATCACACATGTAAGGCTTTAGTACGCTAAGCTCGCAGTGGTCTATTTCTTCTTCGTAAAAGGTGACAAAATCGATGCTTGGATTTGTCCCACTATCTTCTCAAACCGCCTTGGTGATGTCTGGGTTCACAAAGGCCTCGATCCAGATTCTCTGCAAGGCTTGACGGCACCTCCGAGCTCAAAATTGGTGACAATAGTGAAATTCTCAAGTGTGTCTTTCTTAATCGCCAACCACATCATATTCACTCGCTTCATTATTTGAAGCCACAGCCTCCTCCTCTTCTTTAGGCCCTGGGTTCCACTTCCTCCATTTTCTCAAACTCTCATCAGATTCTTCTGTAATTCTCCCATTTTTACTTTCCTTTTTCTTTTCTTTTTCATCGCACTGCAACATCTCCCACTTCGTTATAAACTCCACCTCCGATTCAAGCGGGAAGATTTTGTGGCAAAGGGCCGAGGATTAGGTTGGGGAGTAGCATTGCCGTAGGTCCCAAGATAAGTCATTCTCAAGTGCTCATGGGGAGTGAAGCACGATTTTGGAGGTGTCTGAGGTGAAGCAAGATTAGAGCCGATGTATCGCTGACGCCCTGAGTGAAAACTTGGAAGTTATAATTCCAAGGTATGGCATGGGTATTGGTGACAGGAGCCGAGGCGGGTTCGATAATCGCCACCGTGGTGAGGCTACCGGGGTGAGAAGGTGATTCTGGTTTAGAGGTGGAAGCATTTTGGCTGAATCTAGTGTGTTCACTCCTTCCATCCTTGACCTTGTCTAGCATCTCGTAACTTTGAGGGACAAGAAGTTCTCAACCTCTTGCCTAATCCTCATAGTCTTGCACCATGATCACCGCCTCCATGGTAAGAACATCCTGCACTTTTCTCGATCCTCGACACCGAGGGCAAAGGTAACCTTCTCTCACGCCATGGCAAAAATTTCCTTAAAGTGAGGAATCACTTGTCTACCGTGTTGACCCTTCTCCGTCCGACTTATCATATTTACACCATTGCCCGCATTATGGTTGGGCAACGGTTTGAGGTAACATTGGGAGGGAACCATTTCCTCAATCTTCAACCACCCATTTCTCGACAAAGCGCACTCTCCTCCGAGTGCCCCGCAGCTTGTCGCTGAATGCCCTTGTGCCCTCCATGATATTCACAACGGCAAGGCATCATACCACCCGGGTATGGTGGCTGAATTGGGTCTAGGGAACCTGTACTATCTCGGTTTATACCGACGAGGTATTGGTATATTTCACTGAGTGGGAGGGGAAGGGGTGGATCAGGGTTTCTTGGTGGTCTGGGGTTATTTTGAGGTGGTCTGGGGTGGGTAGGTGGAGGAGGAGGTCTAGGTTGGTAATTTGTAGGTGGTGGGTATTATGGGTGTGGGTGGGGATAATTTTGTAAAGGAGGTGGAATGTTTGCAATGGTTTGGCCGTGAGGGGGAGGATATGGCCAGTAGTTATTTTGGGGAAGTGGGGAATACTATTCTGCTTGGTGATGGAATGCACATCACCCTCCTTCTTCTTGCCAAACTGTAGTCTTCTTCACAAGGTTCTCGCCAACTCTCGTAGTCGTCCCATCCTTAAATTAGCTTCTATCCTCTCACCCGCTTGGATGATATCCGAGAAGCTATTGGAGGTATTCCCAATCATTAAATTGAAGTAAGGAGCCTTCAATGTCTCGATGAACAGGGAATATAGTTCATTATCGGTCACTGGAGGATATACTTCTGCAGCCTTCTCCCTCCATCTTTGGGCATATTCCTAGAAGCTTTCCTGCCTCTTTGCACCAGTTTTGAAGGTCCTCCTTGTGGGGGCCACATCACGCTTAAATTTGTACTGCTTTCAAGAATGCATCGCCTAAATCCTTCCAGAGCGCAGCTTGCTCCTATCCAATCAGATGCACCATCTCGTGGCCGCTTCCAGAGGCTCTCATGAAAGAAGTGGATGAGAAGTCCGCCATCTTCTCAAGGCGCATTTTGGCGATGTAGGTTGTCGTGAATGCGGTCCGAGTTCCTGTACTTGTCGAAACCGACTTTGAATTTGGGTGGCACCACCACATCTGGCACCAATCTCAGTGAAGCCACATCGACTGAACCATACATGTTCAGCCCCTCTATTGCTCTCAATCTTTCCTCTAGAGCAGACAGCTTCTTGTTTTCCCTGGTCTTACTTTCTCCTCCTACTACATGAAATGCTTCCCTAGTTGGGAGGTGAGGAGCGGAATGAACTGGAGGAATTAGCATTGAAGGGTATGGGTCGGTATTTGAGATGACTGCAATGGGAAAAGGTAGGTCATTATTTATGGTGGCTGCCGATAAGTGATTGCCTGATCCGGGATAGGTGACTGAAAGGTGAAGGAGGTTGAAGCCTGATGAGGATCCATTGTTGCAGGCGGTGGAGGAGGTAGTGGTAGGTTAGGTTCTGAAGTGGGTTTATTTTGGGACATCTCCCTCATTAGTCTCATGAGTTCTGAGACCTGGTCTTTCAATTCAGAAACCTGTTCTTGTAGGTTCTGGACTTGTTCCTGATCTTCAATTATCTTCTATGTTCAGATCTCAAGTACACTCGCTTGGGTTGAACTGCAGTGTTGGTCGACTTGCTTTGTTTGAAGCAATGTTGATTTTCTCGTAGGAGTGATAAAAAAACTTTTAGTGAATTTTGAATTTCATAAAAACTAAAGGTCCTGGTTCGGACGAAGGATACAGTGGCATTTGGGAGACGAAATGAAGTCTGAAGAAGGATGATTGCATCAATTTTATCATGGCATCATTTGATAGTCTGACTATGAATCACTGGATCAAATGCACATCTATGATACCTGTCCATATGGCACATCCAATTTTTCGCATAACCCTAGCGAGGGGGTTCCTACGGGAGTTATACTATTCATTCATCATTTTGCTAAACAATGGCCTAAAAATCATTCTATTAACTGAATAATTTGTACACAGCATTCTTTAGATTGGCCTAAGCTCAAGGAGGTTCTTTATAATGAGATGACATTTTCTGAGATACTCATATAACCTTTCTTCTTGTTTGGCAGGGTCGAACACTTTCAGAGCATACTCGGATTTAGGTAGGAGTTCTTGTTTTCCCCTGTACTATCGCTCTTCCACTGGTCAACATTCTCCTTCACTCTTGATAGAGAGCGCTTGTCTTTCTTTTCCTTTCTTTCCTTAGCACATTCTTTCGTAATATCATTGATGAGTAGTGCCTGCCTTTAATTTGAGCTTCTTCTTTTGTTTTCTTGTTTATACTCTTCTATGAGTATCTCTTGGTATTTCATTTTTTCCTAAAGTTACTATTCTCAGATTTCTACTTCTTTTACCAGAGCTTGAGAGAGCCCTTTTCCTTTTCCCACCGTGCCTTTGCTCTTCAAGCCCATCTTTTCTGGCCCTTGCCTCTTCCCCGAGTCTTCTTACTTTTCTTTAAGGTTCTCATGTTGATCCTCCAACTGCTTTATTTGTTCTTGCAGCTTGTAAATTTCTGTTTGCCTTCTGTAATGAGTTAGCCAGATGATTATTAGCTTCTTCTGATAGGATGCTTTGGCGAGGGTCGCAGCCTTCGAATTTTGTTGGTTCTCTAGCCAAGTGTTCTCTTGATCCCTGTCAGCCCTCCATTTAAAATAATCGCTCAGAGCACTCGGGCCTTTGGGTGACCTCTCCATCAGAGTGATGTTTTCCCAAGATTTGCAAGCTATTTTCAACCCTTCCTCTTCCTTGAGCTCATGGTAGAAATGACCTTGGTGGTATTCTTCTGCATTGATTCTGAACTGTGTTGAGCCGAATTACCTCATTACTAAGGCCGGAGTGTAACTTGTGTATCCAAAGGACTGATTAGGATATCGATTGATTGTTCCTCGTGGCCGATCGTAATGGATTGACTTGACGCCCACAATTTCTTCCAACAATAGTTATGGCTATTGAAGCTCAAAATGCGCCCTTGCCATCGCGCTCATCCTTCGAGCCGACACACCGGCCATTTTCTCGATGAGAGGTCGTCAAGATACCAAGTTAATCCCTTCGTCTCCACAGGACACATATGACTAATGATGTAGAGGTGCAACAACTGAGAACAACATTTAATGGATCCCTTACCTTGTTGTCTGCAATAAGTAAGGGATAAGAAAGTCTCGGCAAGAATTGCCGGTACTGGATTAACCTTCTGTTTTTCTTCTGCCCAGAACATTTCCACAACGCCGCAAGTTATGATTCCGAGAGGTCCAGGGAACAAGATCAAACCGTAAATTGCTAAAGTGAGCATCAATGAAGCTTGATCCCACTGTTCATCTTGGATGCATCGATCCAACCCTTTCTTGAGGTAAGTCCAATACCATCCATGCGTGTTTCCTTTGACAGTTTCTCTCGCCTTTGCTTCTTCTGGTGGGATCCCCAGCATATGTGCGAATTGTTTCCAGGTCTGCCTATGCTCGAGGTGTAGGTAAATCCGATTCTGCGCCGTATAAGGGATTTCTAGTAATGCTTGATATTCTTCCATAGTGGGAGCAGTATCGATGTCGTTGAAAGAGAACACTCCAAACTTAGGGTTCCAAACTGGCAACATGGCCTTTAGTGCCGGGACCTGAACTTTAACTCGCATCAAGGTTGCAATCTTCCCATATTTCTTCTCAAATTGTGCTTTGACCTGATCGGGAAATGACTTACAACCATTGGCCAAACCCTCGAGACTGTTCATTCTGACCTCAATCTTGTTCAGGTCCAATGGAGGTAATGGGCTAGTATCACTGTGTGGGGGCACTGAATTATTTTTGGGCCATGGTTTAACATTCTGTTCTGACTGAAGAGCTTCTTCTGCCAACTGACTCGAGGATGCCATGTTAAAAATGATGCTTATCCTTTTACAGACCTTATTTGGGTGATGCCTGCAGGAAAAACTTGTTAGCTGGATAAATTCAGGTAATCTTGAATTATACTATTAGCAGAGTGACACCTACACATTTATCAAAGTAGGAAAATGTGTAGGTTTTCTTAATAGTATGATTCAAGATTACCTTTAAAAATAAGAACAAAATAAGATAAACATGTAATAGGTAAGAGTAAGTATGCCCCTTTGTCCTAAAATAGAGGAGAGTCCTAGTACCGCCAGGTGCTACCTAATTGGACAGCTTCTATCTTACAAGGTAGCTTGTTACTGCCCAACTATCGTGATAGTTTAGCTCAAGGTCTAATTTTCTAAAGCCATTGTGTTCCCAAATTGCCCCTCATCAGAGACAAGAGAGTCCCATTCTATACCCCATGATACTGCTTCTGAAAATTCCACTGTATCACAAAGTTGAATAGAACGAGTTTCAATTTGAGCAGCCTTCACAGATACTAACGGGTAAAACCCACTGTACCGCCACATGACCTCCTATTTTCCTAAAAGGGTAAGAAAGCCCGGGTATAGGGCTGAAGTGTGTGAGGACATCATGTGAGTGTTCAGTGTGTGAAGGGACATTTTTACCTCTTCCCAATACAGGGGGAAATTTTCTCCCCTTTTTTTAGATGAAGAGCGCTATAGGAAGTAAGACAAGCAAAACAAGCAAAACAATTAGGTGAATGATAATTGACGATAAAATTTTACAGAGTGAACCCACCTAACTATGATTTGATCGCAAAATTAAATCTATTTTTGGACCTCTAGACCGGGGATACGTCCCCAGTGGAGTCGCCAAGCTGTTGCAAGGTGTTTTGCGGTCACCTGGACGAACACTCACCGAAGTGGGAAAAGTGAGGAGTCGCCACTTTAATTTTGAGGGAAAATAAGAAAACCATTTGTGAAAGTAAGTTAAAATAAAACCACTTCAAAAATAGAGATTCTAGGTTCGGATCAATAAACCAAGTGGGAAGGTCTTACATCCCACCTCGCCCTCAACGAGGATAAGCATTTAACTTCACGCTCTTTATAGTTAGGAGGGTTTGAATGGAAATGTTAATCCTTTGACAAAAAGGAATATTTGATTTTTCACTAATCCGATTACCTGCATACATAAGTAAATGAGACAATTTTAGTGAGTTGCTATTGCATTTGTTTTATTTTTGGGGATCATCTTACGATTTGTTAAAATTTAATTTGGAAATCTGATAAGAACTCTCATCCGACCTCTTTTAGACATTTGTTAAAACTTTTAAGTGAGAATCGGATAAGAACTCTCCTCCGATCTCTTTTAAATATTTGTTAAAGTTTTGGGTGAGAACCGGATAAGAACTCTCCTCCGATCTCTTTTAAATATTTGTTAAAACTTTTAAGTGAGAATCGGATAAGAACTATCTTCCGATCTCTTTTAAATATTTGTTAAAATTTTTTTTAAGTGAGAATCGGATAAGAACTCTCCTCCGATCTCTTTTAAATATTTGTTAAGATTTTAGATTGAGAATCGGATAAGAACTCTCCTCCGATCTCTTTTATTCTAATAGAAGTCAGATAAGGACTTTTCCGATCTCTCGAAATTTGATCACAGCTACCCGTCACGAAATCCTAGAACTAAGGGTTCTGGCATTCAAAGACGCCGGGCCTCGGGATAAGGCTTCTTTTAACTCATTGGTACCTTGTGACTAATCAGGGGATACCAAACTGAATTTTCTGACCTTCCTATGTGGTCGCCTTACCAGTACCTTTTGATACCCGATCTATCTCATTTGTTTATCTTAAGGTTCGGTTTATCGCCTTGTGACGCTTTACTCAATGGTCTTTTGTGTTATTTTAGTGATTCGCCTTACTATTTTCCCGACTTATTATTCACTCATTCATTATTTTAAAGAGATCCTTAAGATATAGTTATCTACATTTTATCCAACTACTTATACGCTACTCGGGACTAAAAGATTTACATTCAGAAATAACAAAGATTAACAAAAAGAATGGACTAGTCAACAAGGAAATAAACTCGAGAATAACCTTCTTCGTGTTCTTTAGCGCAATATAAACTTGGAGAAAATTACATATATAAAAAGAACAAAGGAAATACGTAAAGTAAGAACGAGCACTTAATAAAACGGCAATATGAGTACTCACCTGTAGGGAGTCGGACTTATTAAACTAACTACGGATCACGTAACGTAATGGGGCCACAGTCGTAACTCAAGACTAAGGTTCGCCTTGAAATGAAGAATACCTTGTTAAAATGCAGTCCGATCAAAATTATAACCAGGTATGAATGAAGTTGAGCTTGGACAACGGAAGTGGGAATAAAGATAACAAAGACAGAAAGTGAGAATGTCACAGGATAATGAACGAACTGAAAATGGAGAGTTTTAGTATTCAGAGATCCTTTGCAAGAAAATACTTCAGAAAACTGGTTTCAAAAGTTTTTCTTATGAAAGCTTCAAAAATAGTAGAGTAACGAGCTGAATTAAGTTTCAGAGTCCTTCCGCTATATTCACTATTTGTCCTCCCTTGAACAGTTTTTCATGCAGGTATTTATAGGAACCTGTGCTCCTATGGAGGGTCAGGATCTGTTTTGAGGGAGATGGAGGGTTAAGATTTTGAAGGACATGATCTAAGGGCTCGGGAATTAAAGAGAATCAGAACGGACGACTGAGATCCCTTCCGAAGTATTTGTCCTCTTCTCTCTTCTAATCTGACGACCCAAAATTTCTTGTCAAGAGCGATCCAAAGGCTAGGAGTGAAAGGCGCTGATCTTGTCATTTTCTTCTTCGATCCGAGGGCTCCGAGCTCATCCTTACAAGTAAGATCAACGGTGGAGATTAGGGTGTACAACGCTATCCTGACGTACTCTGGCACATGTCAGTAATGCGGGCGATTCTGGGGCTTGCGGTGGAGATTTTGTTTGCGACGCTTTAACTACCTCTACCGACATGACGATAATCAGCAGGAGTCGCCTTATTCTTTTTGTCTTCCAACCTCCTCCTTTCCTGCCTTTTCAACGTGATCCTTTCCGATCTCTCATACCGGGTTCTCATTTTCGATCTCTCCGACACGCCCTTTTCCGCCTTCATGCCTACTCCCTTCTTCCGACCTCTCCTACTCGTCTTTTCTTTATCGTGTCCGGCCCACCAAAGCATTTATTCGCCAATTTCCGAGGCCCGCTTCATTTTCTCGCTTAGTAATAAATGCTCGCACTCATCCCCTATATATATACCTTCAAATAGAAATCCTTCCTCATTTGATTTTTTCTTTCTTTCTCACTTTTCTTGTTCTAATCGCTTTATGTGAATGCTCACAGGATCTCCCTACGAGCTCAAAATCTGCACTCAAGAGGACTTCTCTGATGGTAGACTGGCTCCTGTGACGAGGGGGAGGATAGCGAGGAGGAGGCTGAGGGCGAGAGAGAAAATGAGCAAAATATAGATCAGGCTGGGGGTGATCCTCCAGCCGAATGACTTGTACAAACTTTAATATGAAATGAAATTCGCTTTTTGTTCAAAGGAATGGATGTGATCGAAAATCTCTAAATTACCTAAGCACTTAATTGTCGAGCATATTAAAACAACTAAAGCCGATTATTAATCTAAGTGTATGAGGCCTGAAACACCATAAGCATGAGATCGGCAGGAACCAATGTCCGAACAGACTTAATTTAAAATTGGAAATTTGGCTTAAGTACTTAAGATCGGATCGCCATTAAACCTGATTGGAACCTTAACTTGATTATTCCTAAACTTTTAAAATGAAGATCTAGTGTCGGGTTCGGCCATTCGACGAGAGATAGGGAATGTAATTGACTATTCAGGAGATTTGACAATTGGTTTGAGAGATAGGCAAGGCTTTAAATGACATGGGGACTTAGTATTGATTTGATTCCTTTCGAGGAGAGGTCGGAAATGTGATTGTTCTGAAAGAAAGATCGAAATGTAATTACCGCAAAGGAGACTTAGTGTCGGGATCGCCAAATTTATTGATTTTGGGGATCGCCAAAATATAGTGTCGATAATGTACTTCATGCAGTATCGGTAGGCGGAGTTCGGTAGTTCATTAGGTATTCTACGGGATCATGTTATGCCTTACAGAGGGGTAAGGTGTGACATGAGACATGAGCTCTGAGAAATTGCTGTGTCAAAATCCCACAACTTGCATCCTTATGCTGGGCTTCAAACCCATCTCAAATCTCTTACACTTTGCCTTGCTGGTGGAAAGGAGACTCTCGCATAATGACTTAAGCGGGAACTCCTCTCATACTCGCCAATAATCTATTCCCTTGTTTCAAACTCAAAATTCTTACAGTTTCTTATCAACATATGCATATAGGATGTATGTCTGTCTGAATTCTCTGATAAAGTCATCCCAGGTCAGCACTAGTGGTTCAGCCAAGCTGTGGGGGATGGTCTTCCACCAATCATACGCATCCCCTTGCAAAGAACGCATACGTAATACTCAAACTTCAGTTCATCTTGGTAGTGCAAATTTCTTAAATACTGGCCCATTCTTTCAAGCCATTGCTCGCTTCTAAAGGGTCCATCAGACTTTAAATTCCGCAATTTCATACTTCAATAATTTATCATATTGTCCGCCGAGGCAATGGTTGTGCCACTGTGTCTAGGTGGAGCTTGAGCAAGCATATCCTAGCCATTTGTTGAAACATCGCAGCCATCTATTGTGCGAATCGTGCAGAAATCATGCATTTATGGGCTATTGTTATCGACTCCATCGACATTCTCAGAAAGTCAGCTTCCTTGTGCCTCACTTTAACAAATTGCTCGATCGAGCGATCCTTCTTCCATTTCACCGAGTAGGATATCTCCTGAAGAAATAACATAAGGAGATTTCCCTCCATTAGTTCATATTCATGATGTAATGCACTGTATGTAACAAATATGGACATTGAGCAGTTGTACTTAACAAGAAAGACACAAATTCTCAAGTTAAAACATACTTCAAAAATTTTGCTCTCATACCACTAAAACATGTCATACCTTACCCCTCTGTAAGGCATAACATGATCCCGTAGAATACCTAATGAACTACCGCACTTCACCTACCGATAACTCATTAAGTACCCTACAAGGAATTTTAAAACAATTTTCTTACTTTTGTTAAGTGGTGAGCATTTTCTAATAGGTATTTAAAACATTTAATTAAAATTAAAACTAGTTAATATTTTTGGTCCATTTTATTTCTCCGCAAATTTTATAAAAATTTTGACAGAGTTCCGTCTGTATTTTGAGAAAACAGCTCTTCAAATACCTAAAAAAAAGCACTTCCAAAAATTTTCTCAACCACTACTTCAATTTCACAATCAATCTCAACAATTTCTCAAATCTCAAAATTCAATCATCAGTAAAATAATATTTATCAATCTCATTCAAGTTAAAATAAAACATTTCCATTCATTAAAGACAACTATCTATATATATACATCATACCAAAACTTCATTATGAAAACTCAAACTAAATTTTATTACAACTTTATACAAACTTTGTACAAACTGCTCAAGACCGATTTACATGTCTATACATTTATGTGCAATACATACATCAAAATAAATATTTACAGGCAGGGTATAAATTATAGCCGATAACTTCAAGCTGATAGATCCTCACACCTCAGCAGCTCAGTTCGCTGCTCCTCTAATCTCTAAATCTACGACAGCAATAAAAGCTATCACTGAGTACTAGGACTCAGTGGTGCACAACATGCTAAAAAAATCTTTATGCAGAACTTAAATCATATTTATTCGAAAATTTGACTGAACATGAGAATTAAATACAAATCATGCATTATGAGATTTTAATCCCAAACAATTTCATTTTGAAGTATCAAATCACATTTCATAAAACCCACAGTTAGATCATGCCATTCGAAATAAATAGAATCTCAATAGCCAGAGGCTAAAGAGAAATCACATCACAAGGCTAGCTAGCTCAAATATATGGATATCCATTCACATCTTCTTCTACTGGCACACCTCAACACTTCTCTAGAGAAGGAATCAAAATTCGAAACTAATTACCCCTACTAGTCGTGCTAGTGAGGTGTTCAAATATATGGTCTTGACACTGTGGTATCAAAACTTATCTTAACAATTTGCTAAATATTGTCATTTCAAATATATACAATAACTTTCACAATTTAAATCAAAACATCATAAATAAGATCACAATAAACTTTCAACAATTCGAAGCAAAAGTAAAATGCATATTTCATTCACTTTATCAATGAATTTTAAAGCATAGTGATGTTGTGCACAAACCTCAAGCTTAGTCGCCCATGGCCTTGACTTGGTTCCTCGGTTCTTTCCCAGATTCTTTCAACTGAAACACACAATTTTACAGTGTTTCAGTACCATAACTTAGCATAAATCCAAAAATAAATTTAACTTCACTTTTACTTAGCTCTAACGTGCTAAACTCGACGTTCTTGAAATTTTGTGTTTTGGGATTACTATTCACTATACTATTCAAGTCAAATTGTTGACTTTCTAAGGCTTAATAGGTATCGGAATTCCAACTTCACCCAAATACCACATTTTGGTCACTAAATGTTTTGGTTTTTGTTGTTTATTCAAATTTAAGTCTTTAGGCAAATTTGATAAATTTTCAGTTTTGGTGTCTAAGGTTGCACTGTTCCACTGGTCACTTTACTGTTGGAATTTGGTAAAACTTTCTTCACAGAAAATGTTCCCTATTGTCTTAAGTTTATTGTCCTTTTTGAATCACTCTAATTGGAGTTTTGTAACTCAAGTTATAGCCATTTGAACCATGGCTGCCGGATTGGATTCAACCCAGAATTATGGGCAATTTTTGGTGCTGGCAGATTTGGGTCACTAACTTGGGGTGGCCAAATGACTTGGTTAATGGAATAATTTGGGTTTATGTTCTTCATGAAAGTTTTAGGTCTATATCTCATCTAGCCACTGGTAAAATTTCAGGTCATTTTGACCTGCCTAGCTCAAGTTATGACCAAATGAATAAACACTGTTCATTTGGTCAGTTTGTACAGAGGCAGACTGTGATTTTCTAACTTTGGTTAATTTGTTCACTATGTTTTGGTCACTTTTTGGGCATGCTTTCTAAATGAAAATTGTGTCATTTAGTGTCCATTTCCATTTCCTATTGGTCCCATACCAATTGGACTTGTAAAATTTCATTTTTAGTCCTTCAAATTTGACTTGGTCATGTTGCCAGCAGCATGACCACACTCCCTCCAAATTTGGCTTTAATTCAAATACTTCTAACACGCTTAATTAGGTCACAAATGACCATTTCTCACTTTAAATTAGGTCAAAGACACCATTTATAAGTTTTTCACATTTTTTGTCTCTAAACCCTAATGTCCAAAACCCTAATTCACACTATCTTTGCATTTAATTGATTCCATGCCTTTAACCATAGTCATTCAACTAACTAAGGTTTATATACCCAATTAAATCCATCAAACCATGCAAATATACTCCCATATACATGCTGGCCGAAAATCATTCATGGTCCCTCAACAAATTTTTATTTCATTTTAAGCATTTTTCTAAGTTAACTAAGTTATAAACACAAGTAATAAACTCATTTGCAACTTAAATCACTAACCTTTGTGTAGCAACTTCTAACTCCCCTTTTCTCTAATTTTCTTTCTTCTTTTCTTCTTTCTTTGATGACCAATCTTCTTCTCAAGTGATTAAATCAAGTTTTTATGGGAGAATTTGGGGTCAGGTAGGGTCAAATGGGTGTTTAAAAGCTTGTATTCAAGCTTTCATGGAGGAGTCAATGGTGGGCTTATGGAGAACCTTGGCTGCCGAAATCTTGAGGTAGGAGAAGGGTTCTATTTTTTTTTTTGTTTTTATGTAATTTAAGTCTTACTTTATGTATTTGAATGGGTCAAAAATTGTGAGAATTAAAAAAATAAATTTTTGAAATCATTTTTATGTCATAATGTGATGTAATTAAATTTTTCTTTTCTTTTCCTTTTTTTTTTATTTTTTCATTAGTTCTTTAATTTAATTCTTAATTTCGAAATTTTTTTTTCTCCAATTTTATCTGACAGTTAGGTCAGGAGTCAGCTCTCGGGGTCAATTGACCAAATCGCCTCACGTTCATCCTGCCATAATTAATTCAATATTTCTTCCTACTCGACCTAATTATTTGACTTGCTTAACAGCTTCTTTTCGTGATTTTCTTTTCCATCAGTTCGTGAATGGTCCTAAGGACCACAAAGATCTCATTTTACTGTCAAATTTGAGTTTAAAATGACTTCGCATTCCTTCCCGAGAAGGTCACCCATCGCTGTGACTCTCGGTTCGTTTAACTTCTTATGTTCTGTTTTTCTTGTTTACACTTAACTATTTGGACATTACTAATTATTTGTGTTTATGCTTCTAGTTGTCTTAAGTATGGCTCTAATCCCCTTAATTGTCCGGACCGACACCGGTCACCGAAACAGTGAAATATACCAGGCTATACAAATAGGGGTGTTACATATGATGTGTCAAACAATGCCTATCGATTTTTGGATTCCTGCAAACAGGCAGGGATGGAGTTGCAATTGACTGATAGGAGGCTCATAGAGTGTGTGCAGCATGTCATGGGGCCTATGCCTAGACAATGGATGAATAACTACATATTACCTCAGATGGAAGGTTTGTCATGGACCCAGCCAGGAGCCATTTATTAATGTGTTTGTGCGTAAAGTTTCGAGATCAAAAGTAGTGGGCCTTGAGGCCTTAAAGCAAAATGGCAGTGTCCAGAGATGAATATGCTGCTGCACTTCGAATCAATGATATGCCCCTACAGCAGTGGCTACAGAAAGTATGAAGGTGAAAAGGTTCCTAAAGGGGTTGGACAGGAGGTATGCAAACCTAGCCATGATGTCTGATCAGTCATTTGATGTGGTAGTTGATCGAGCCCAACAGATTGAGATTAGCTACACCAGAGATAACAGTGGAAGAGCAAAGAAAAATAGAGCAGAGGGTTCTTCAGGTGTTCCCCACATGGGTGCTCCGGATAGCGGAGGCCAGAGTAATTACAGAGGAAGAAGTAGGAAAAAGAGGAGTGGTTTTAGACACAAATCTCGAGGATTCATACTAGGGTACGGATCCAGTAGTGGTCACAATTCGGGATACAGCAGTTCTGGGTTTGGTTCAGGATCCTCCCTTACGCCTTGTGCACAGTGTGGAAGAGGACATTCAGGACCTTGTATGATGGGTTCAGGAGTATGCTTCAGGTGTGGCCAACCAGGTCACTTTGCTAGAGAATGCCCAGTGTTCAGCGAGCCACAGATGGGGTCATAGGGTTCTGTTGCAAATGTTCCTCGTCAGTTGTATTTTGGTGCTTCTAGTATGGCAGGCAGTCAGTTCAGTGGCCAACAGGGCCGAGGATAAGGGGGATGTGAATTTGGAGGCAGATCAGGAGGTAGAAATCAGTATCAGGGTTCTGCCACCCAAGGTAGGGGTCAAGCTCGGGTTTTCACCTTTACCCACCAAGATGCTTAGGCTTCTAATGCAGTTGTGGTAGGTATTCTTCTGGTCTGTTCCTATGAGGCTCGTGTTTTAATAGATTCAGGTGCTACACACTCATTTGTCTCCCCAGTGTTTGCCATGGATTGGGTAGGAACCCTACAACTTTAGAATGTCCTTTGTTTGTAGCTACCCCGCTTAGTGACAACATAGATGTAGATATGATTTTTTCGGGTAGCCCAGTAATAGTGGATGGAAAGATCCTCCCAGCAGACTTGGTTCCTCTACTAGTAATGGATTTTGATGTAATTTTGGGAATAGATTAGTTGGCAACTCATTATGCCACTTTAGACTGCAGAATCAAAAAATGTGTATTTCAACATACCTGGTGTGGAAGAGTTTGGCTTTGATGGTGACAAGAGCGTGGCTCCATATAATTTGGTGTCAGCAATTAGTAGTAGAAAAATGTTGAGGCGTGGATGCCAAGGTTATTTAGCATTGGTGAGAGATACATCTATAGAAGGTGTCAACATAGAAAATGTTCCTGTTGTCAGAGAATTCATGGATGTCTTCCCTGAGGAGCTTCTAGGATTGCCACCAGGAAGGGAAATAGAGTTCTGCATTGATGTTGTTCTGGGTACAAACCCCATATCAATGCCACCTTACAGGATGCCACCTTACAGGATGGCACCAGCTGAATTGAAAGAGTTAAAGGAGCAACTACAGGAGCTTTTGGACAAGGGTTTCATACGTCCGAGCACTTCACCCTGGGGTTCTCCTGTTCTATTTGTGAGAAAGAAGGATGGGTCCTTGAGGTTGTGTATTAACTATAGACAGCTGAACAAGGTGACTGTGAAGAACAAGTATCCACTTCCTCGGATCGATGATCCGTTTGATCAGCTCCAAGGGGTTAAATTCTTTTCCAAGATAGACCTGCGATCAGGCTACCATCGCTTGAGAATCAGAATGAGGATGTGTCCAAAATAGCATTCAGACAAGATATGGTCATTATGAGTTCTTGGTGTCAGCTTTTGACTCACTAATGCACCAAAGAAATTTTCATGGACTTGATGAACAGGGTGTTCAGGCCATTCTTGGACCGTATTATCACCGTATTCATAGATGACATTTTGGTATACTCTTAGACTGAGGAAGAACACGTGTGGCACTTAAGGATGGTGTTGCAAACTTTGAGGGAGCACCAGCTATATGCCAAATTTTCAAAATATGAATTTTGGCTAGAAAGCATCTCATTCTCGGGACACGTGGTTTCTAGTGAAGGTATTCAAGTGGATCCTAAGAAAATTGAGGTCAGAATCGATTGGCTTAGGCCTACAAATACCATCGAGGTGCTAAGTTTTCTGGGCCTAGCTAGCTACTATAGGCGTTTTGTGCAGGATTTTTTCAGTATAGTAGCTCCCCTAACTAAGTTAACTCGAAAGAATTTTCCATTCATTTGGACAGATGATTGTGAGGAGAGTTTCCAGAAGCTTAAGGAGTGTCTAACCACCGCCCCTGTGTTGACACTACTACTGAGTGGTGAAGGATACACTGCGGTAATCGTGACGCCTCCAGAGTTGGCTTATGGTGTGTTTTGATGCAGAATGGAAAAGTAATGGCTTATGCTTCGAGACAGCTGAAGAGGCATGAGCAGAACTACCCCACCCATGATTTGGAAATGGTGGCTGTAGTCTTTACACTAAAGATCTGGAGACACTACTCGTATGGTGAAGTGTGCTAGATATACACCGACCATAAGAGTTTGAAGTATATCTTCCAACAGAGGGATTTAAACTTGAGACAGAGGAGATGGATGGAGCTTCTGAAGGACTATGATTGTACCATCCAGTACCACCCTGGGAAGGCCAATGTAGTAGCAGATGCTTTGAGCTAAAAATCTTCTAGTAGCTTGGCGCACATATCAGCAGAGAAGAGACCGTTAATTCAGTAAGTACATGAGTTGATGGATCAAGGTCTGATCTTAGGCCTTTCAGATGAGGGGGTATTATTGGCTCATTTTTCAGTGAGACCAGACATGCGAGACAGAGTCAAAGTTTCCCAGCACAAAGACCAACAATTGATGAAGATCATAGAAATAGTACAACAGGGTGATGGTGGTGAGTTTGGATTTGCCAATGATGGCGCCTTTATGCAAGGTTTTAGGATATGTGTGCTCGACGTGGACAATCTCAGAAATAAATGCGAGAGGCACACTATACACTGTACAATGTCCACCAGGTTCCACCAAAATGTACCATGATATGAAAGATAGCTATTGGTGGAATGGCATGAAGAGAGACATAGCAGACTTTGTGTCCAAGTGCTTGACTTGTCAGAAGGTGAAGTTTGAACACCGTAGGTCGCCGTGAAGCCGCAAGAGCTCCTTATTCTAGAATGGAAGTGGGAAATGATTATCGCAAGGGATTTTATGTCGCTCGACGATCACTCACCGAAGTGGGAAAGAATGAGGAGTCGCCACCTTAGTTTTGAGGGTAACTAAAGAGAACCATTTGTGAAAATAAATTGAGACGAAACCACTTCAAGACAAAGATTCTAGGTTCGGGGTCCGTAAACGGGTGGGGAAGGTGTTAGGCACCCCACCTCGTCCCTTAATAAGGGTAAGTAGATTTAATTTTGCATTAGTTAGGAGGGCTTGAATGGACATGTTGATCCTTTTGACTAAAGGAGCATTTGATTTTTCACTAAATTTGGATCACCAGATGCATATAAATGAGACAACCTTAGTGAATTGACGCCGCATATCATTTTGGTTGTAGGTTAAAATTAGGTGTGAGAATCTGATAAGAACTCTCCTCCGATCTCTCTTAATTCGAGAGGAGATCTGATAAGAATCCTCCTCCTGGCCTCTTTTGGGGTATTTAAAATTTAGGATTGAGGATCTGATAAGAACTCTCCTCCGATCTCTTTTAAGTATTCATTTTAATTTTATCTCAGGGTTCTGATAAGAATTTTTCTACAATTTATATTTAATTTTTATTAAGATTTTGAAATGAGACCTGATAAGAACTCTCCTCCGATCTCTATTTAATATTTATTGTATTTTGAGTTGAGACCTGATAAGAAATCTCCTCCGATCTCTATTTAATGCTTATTAAAATTTTGAGTTGAGACCTGATAAGGACTCTCTTCCGATCTCTATTAAATATTTATTAAAATTTGATTTGAGACCTGATAAGAACTCTCTTCCGATCTCTATTAAATTAACAGAACTCAATGGGATCTTTCCGATTTCCGAATTTTAATTGCGCTACATGTCGTAAGGCCCTAAAGCTAAGGATTCTCGCGTCTAAAGTGCCTGGATAAGGCTTCTTTAACTAATTGATATTTTGTGACTAAATAAGAGAAGTCGGATCAATTTTGTCGACTTCCCTAAGGTCACTTTACCAAGATCTATTAATGTCCGATCTATTCTGCTTTGTTTACTTTGGTTTTATTCCACTTTATGGCATCTTGCCGAATTGCCGCCACGCCATTTCAATATTGTGGCTATTTTCCGACGTGTTATTCGTGCTCTCTTAAAAGAGACTCGTAAGTTGCGCTTATCTATATTTTACCCAACCACTTACATGCTACTAGGAAATAGAAAACTTGCTTTAAATGACGAAGATTAATAAAATGATGGACTGATCACTAAAGAGACAACTTGAGAGAATAATATTCTTTGGGGTTCTTTTGCACAAAATAAACTTAGAGAAAATTACATACGTAAGAAGAACAAAGAAAATGCGAAAGTAAACGTAAATAGCTAATAAAACAACAAGATGAGCTTCCACCGTAAGGAGCCAAATCTATTGAAATAACTACTGGTGACAAATAGTAATAAGACAAACAGATCGATTAGCTTGAGGGTCGATGTTCTTTGTGAATCAAGGGTGCTTAGCTAAAATGCAAGAAGATTAAGATAAAACCGAGTGTAATGAAGTTGAGCTTGGATAATGGGAATGAAGACAGATATGATAAAAGGTCGAGAGTGAGAGTGTGACTGATAATGAACAAACCAAAATGTAGAGTTCCAGATTCGTAATCCTTTTCAAGAAAACACTTCGTAAAACTAGTTTCAAAAGTCTTTCTAATCAAAACTTCAAATTAGTAGAGTAACAAATCAATCAAGTTTCGCAGTTCTTCCGCTATAATAATTGCTCTCTCTTTTTGCCCGCCCCCAATGCTTTTTCATGCAGTATTTATAGGAATCGTGCTCCTATGAAGGGTCGATTTATTCGAGGGAGATGAAGGGTCCGATTTCAAGGACATGATCTGATGTTCAGAATTAAAGAGAATCAAAATGAATGGTTGAGATCACTCTTCGTAATTTTTGTCCTTTTCTTCTTTCAACTGACGGCCCCAAATCTTCTCGTCCGAACGATCTCGTGGCTAAGAGCGAAAGACGCTGTATTGTCGCCTTCTCTTGATCCAAGGGTTCCTGATTTGTCCTTACAAGTGAGATCAACTGGGGATTGGGATGTACAGATCACATGACATACCCTCGCACTGCCAAGATTATGGCGATTCTAGGCGTATGGTGGAGATCTCGCCGCAACGCTTTAACTACCTCGCCCCGATTCTCGATTTACGCTATTTGGGATTTGTCTTATTCTTTTGTCTTCCGATCCTCTTCTTGACACGCACCTATTCCGATCTCTCATGCTAATCTCCCGCCTTCCGATCTATTATTCCGATCTCTCCTTTCTCTCGTCCGGTCCTGTCAAAGCATTAATTTCTCGATTCCCGAGGCTCGCTTGCCGCCAAAGAATAAATGCCTGCTTTTCCCTATATATACCCTCGACGACGAGACATTTCCTTCATCTGATTTTTCCTCTTCCTTCTTTCTTTTCCAGCCTAGTTGTCCCGGCCGCTCCGCCATGATTGTGGTTTTTGATCCTCTCCGATAGACTTCCTTATTCTCGATCAAGATTTACGACTTTGATCGCATAACCTTGTCCGATGCTCACGATCCTTGGCGTTGCTTCCTCAAGTTCATTCGCTTCTCTCCACATTGAGTGTTCCGACACATTTCCTCCCACATTGGGTGTTCCGACAGCGGATTAAGCTCCGATCGGCGACACCCTTGGGATCAGTTATAAACCTGGGACTCTTTAGATAGGATGTCCCGCCGGTCTCTAGAGATCGCCCAAATGATGTAATCCTTCAATGTAATCACGTCTCTAGGATCGCCCAAATGATGTAGTTAGACCTTTATTGTAATCCGATCCCTAGAGATCGCCAAATGATGTAATCCGTTATTTTGGAAATAAAATTGTTGTTTCTCAATTTATTTATTATTTTCCTATCTGTTATATTTTTTTCGGATGTTATTCCTAACAACACGACTCTTAACTAATCCTTCATTCAAGATATTCAACTTATTATGCCGATCTCCATTTAACCGATCTCTTTGGAACGTTCGAATATTTGAGAGAAGTGTCAGAACAGTTGGCGAGTCCCACCAATCGATGCGTTGCCTAGAACCTCGTGAGCATTAAATGCTCTGACTAGTATAAATAGGGGTGGGGTTAGCCGCTTGTTCTCTCATTCCATTTTCACCTCCGCCACAACTTCAAGTTCTCTCGCTTTCTCAAGTTCTTCCGATGCCGATCGACTCTGTAAGGGCTTTGATCTTCTTTTTAGTTTAAGTTCTTTATTTCTTTTGAAAATGAGCTGCCAAGGTCAAAGAGCGCGAGTCCTCCTCCATTCAGCCTCGTGGTCGTTCGACGAAGAAGAAGTGGTCGGGCCAAGCGCAAATGTAACCTCCTAGGGCCTCTGCTCACTCTGGGGCGGTCTGACCATCAAGGCACGCATTTTCTTCAGTGAGGAGAATCTCCCTATGGATGAGCCGCCATCGATCTTACAAGAGTCCGATCAACAATCGCTTAGCCAGAGTACAATATTCGCCCCGATTCGCATTTAACTTATCCGGTGCTACACGGCGACACGAGCCGATCACTTCTTTGAAGAAAATGACCGTTATGGTATACGAGGAATGCTTAAAGGCCGGTCTTCTGCTCCTCCGACGACTTCTTCAAGGAGGTCCTAAAACTTCACCGTATGCATTGCTCAAATTCACCCTAACTCGTAGCGATCTTAGTAGCTTTCCGAGGTTTATGCCGATCTAAGGGAATCGACTTACGCTAAGGTGTTTGCCGAATCGCATGTGCTAACTCACCGAAAGGAAGATGATCATCGTTCTTTCAGCGGCCTCATTATGGCTCTTCACCGATCCGCCTCCTCCCTTAAAAATTGGAAGAACCGCTTCTTCATTCGAGGAGCAAAATCCGACCGCTGAGGACTTCCTCAGCCGGTGGCACCAGGCCCTTGCTTCAAGCACGTTAACTCAACCAGAAGAAAGCTTAATAGTGATGAATCAAAAGTCGCCGCCACTCAAAAGTATTCCTGCTTAGACGCAGTGATCGCCGAGCCGCACCATTGACCATATAGTCGCCATCGCCAAGATCGCGAACTTCCGCTCTCGACTTCAGACCGGTATTTTCTAAATCTCAGATATCATGGCCTTAGCGATCACACTGACCTCTCCTTTGTGCATGTATGGCGGTTGATGAGCCTTCTAGGAAGCGGATCAAGGAAAGAGAGATCTCCCGGAAAGTAAAGGATATGAAGCGCTCGAGATGCCTCAACTCCCGCCATGAACTGTGGAGACGCAAGGAGGCCCGCCCCACCTTCTGGCCGCCGATCACCAAGCCGTCCGATCTCCTCCTCAACAAGAAGAGCCGGCCCACCCTCCAGCTTGCTCCAAGCACGTAAAGGGGTCCTTCTCAACCTTCTCGTGAGATCCTCCTCTCGTGGCGCCAAACGCTGATGGAGTCCTCAAGAATAACCGACTGCTCGAGAACCCCGCTTGCCAAAGTGTTGGGGTCTTCCATCTACCTTCGAGGATCGGAAAGGCTATCCTCGGATAGCCTTGACGATATCTTGACTCGCGCCATGAGCCTGAACGTGGAGTGCCTGGTGAACCAAACCATAGTTCGGGAAAAGGCTCATCGCCTGGGCAAGGATATCGAGAAGAAGTATCAGGAAATGGCTTCCTCCGATCCCAACTCGCATCCACTCGTGATTACATATCTCAAGTTGAGGGGCGGCAAGTTCTATGAAGACAGAGTGGCCGAACGTAATCATGTTCGCCGAAAGGGATCGGCTCGTGGAAGTCGAGGCGCCCGCCAACGGCTTCTCGTGTCGCCCAACTTATCGAGGAGCTTAAGGCAAAAGACGAGGAAATGGTGACAGGATAGCCGTGCCTACGTGAATGCTCACAAGGACCTCTTGGCCGAACCTGCGCACCCTAAGAGGACTTCTCTGATGGCCGACTGCCCTCAAGGCGAGGAGGAAAGCGAAGAGGAGGCCGAGGGTGAGAGAGAAAATGAGCAAATAGATCAGCCGGGGTGATCCTCACCAATGACTTGTACAAATTTTTGAAATGAAATGAAGTGGAATGCCCTTTTGTTCGATGAATGGTTATGATCGGAAAATTTCTAAATTATTAAACACTTGATTGTCCGAGTATGTTGAAATAATCAAGATGATTATTAACCTAAGTGTGAGAGATCTAAAACACAAAGAGTATGAGATCTAGGGAAGAAATGCTGAACTGACTTGATTAAAATTGGAAATTTGATTTGAACACTTAAGATCAAATCCTCATTAAACCGACCAAAACCTTAACTCTTAAACTTTTGAAAGGGAGATCGACAATAAAACTGTAAGAAAAGATCTAGTTCACTTTGTTTATACTACAACGGCCTGAGAGATCGGTGAGCGATTTAATAGACCTAAGGCTCGATCGATGTGAGGACCTAGCATTGATTTAATTCTCCGTGAGAAGAGATCGAAATGTGACCGTTTATTAAAGAGAGATCTAAACGTGATTAGTCACAAAAGGAGACTTAGTAATCGAGGTCGGCCCAAAGTTTTATTGATTTTGGGGATCGCCAAATTATGGTGTCGACAATGCCCTCTTTACGTAATTTCTATTAAAGGGAAAATTTCCTGTAGGAATTATGTAAAGATTCAGACTCATATTTTGACGATTAAGTGCCGGAAGTTAGGAACTAAAGCATACCTAAACCAGTTGACCTAGAGATAGGCAAATGTAAGTTTAAAAAGACTTAGAAAATTAAAATCAACTTGGATTAAGGAACCAGAGGTCGACAACGGAAAATGTAAATTGCTAGAAATTAAAATCGACTTAGATCAAGGAACCAGGGGTTGATAACAGGAAATTGTAAATTGCATGAAATTAAAATCAACTTAGATCAAGGAACCAGAGGTTGATAACCGGAAATTTAAATTGCAAGAAATTAAAATCAACTTAGATCAAGGAACCAGAGGTTGATAGCAGAAATTTAAATTGCAGGAAATTAAAATCAACTTAGATCAAGGAACCAGAGGTTGATAACAGAAATTTAAATTGCAGGAAATTAAAATCAACTTAGATCAAGGAACCAGAGGTTGATAACAGGAAATTTAAATTGCAGGAAATTAAAATCAACTTAGATCAAGGAACCAGAGGTTGATAACAGGAAATTTAAATTGCATGAAATTAAAATCAACTTAGATCAAGGAACCAGAGGTTGATAACAGAAATTTAAATTGCAGGAAATTAAAATCAACTTAGATCAAGGAACCAGAGGTTGATAGCAGGAAATTTAAATTGCATGAAATTAAAATCAACTTAGATCAAGGAACCAGAGGTTGATAACTGAAATTTAAATTGCAAGAAATTAAAATCAACTTAGATCAAGGAACCATAGGTTGATAACGGAAAATTTAAATGCAGGAAATTAAAATCAACTTAGATCAAGGAACCAGAGGTTGATAGCAGAAATTTAAATTGCAGGAAATTAAAATCAACTTAGATCAAGGAACCAAAGGTTGATAGTGGAAAATTTAAATTGCAGGAAATTAAAATCAACTTAGATCAAGGAACCAGAGGTTGATAACAGGAAATTTAAATTGCTGGAAATTAAAATCAACTTAGATCAAGGAACCAGAGGTTGATAACAGGTAATTTAAATTGCGAGAAATCAAAATCAACTTAGATCAAGGAACCAGAGGTTGATAACAGGAAATTTAAATTGCAGAAATTACAATCTACTTAGATCAAGGAACCAGAGGTTGATGAGTGATATTTAAATTTCAGGATATTTAAATCAACTTATATCAAGGAACTAGAGGTTGATAAATTGAACTTTAATTGCAGGGAATTAAAATCAACTTAGATCAAGGATCCAAAGGTTGATAAGAGGAAATTTATATGCAGTAAAATTAAAATCAAATTATATCAAGGAACCAGAGGTTGATAATAGGAAATTTAAATTGCACTCACAAAGCAATATTGATCCTGACACAAGAAGTTCTTCCCAATGAAGTGTACTTAATGTAATCCCAAGATCAATGACGAATGGAGGACGAGTTGCAAGACTTGACCTATGGCCTTGTTTCTTGAGATGCCCCATTTTGTTTTTGAGATTTTCTCCAAAAGCACCTCGAGGTCTTCACTTCTCCTTCGCCTATATGACTAGAAGCGCCTTTCCGTGTTTTCACCTCTAGTTTTTTTTTTTTTTTTTAGGTCATTCCTCGCAAATCTCATAGTAAAGTACGTGAGGTTATCAATTGTCAAATCTTAATCTTATGGCAAAAATTTTAACCGATTTAAATAGCGCATTAAATAGATTGCGAGATATAAGGGAAAGATAGAAACATAGGGAATGAAGTGTGATTTTATTACTGCTTAATATAAACAAAGAAGAAGTTTCAAAGAAGAAGGGTACAAGGATAGATCTCACATATTCCTTGTGGGTGATTTTGAAATCCCTTAAATGCCATTATTTCAAGTTCTCAAGTCTCATGCCGTGATGCTTCCTCTTCATCCCGGTTTCATGTCCCCATTCCTTATTTCTCCCTTTGTTCGGGATGCCCTTTCGGGTTTTCACCCCTAGATTTTTTTTTATTATTATTATTTTTTTTTTTTTCAGACGCCTTTCGGTTTTCATCCTTCACTGCTTTACAAAGCGCTCTTCTGGTTTTCGCCTTCTTTCACACATTTTGCTAGAGCGCCTTTGGGTTTTCACCCCTACTTTTATTTTTATTTTTTTTTTTAGGCATAGTATTTCTTGACGGTGTCAAGATTCACGTGTCTCGAACACTCTTCACCGCCCATGTGGGTCAAGATCAAGGCCTCCGTAAAATGCCTTCTTAACTACATAGGGCCCTCGTAGGTTGGTGACCATTTGCCCCGGATCATATTGATTTGGCGTACTTTCTTCGTAACTAAGTCCCCGGTTGAATTCGCATGCGAACATTTTTGTCAAATGCTCTAGCCATCCTTATCCGTATAATCCGCCATGACATGTCCGCTAACCTTTTCTCATCAAGCAAGTTTAACTGATCCAACCTCGACTGGATCCATTCTGACTCATCAATTCCTGACTCCTTCAAAATCCTTAGGGAAGGAATTTGAACTTCAATAGGCAATACTGCTTCCATGCCGTAAACCAGCGAGTATGGTGTTGCCCCGGCTGAGGTTCTCACGTAAGTCCCAGATTCGTGGAGAGCGTAAGGAAGCATATCATGCCAATCCCTATACGTGACCGCCATTTTCCTGATTATCCTCTTGAGGTTTTTGTTTGCAGCTTCTACCGCTCCATTCCTCTGGGGACGGTATGGGGAGGAATTGAGATGTCGGATTTTGTATTGATCACACAATTTCTGAATCTTCGGGCCATTCAGATTCTTAGCGTTATCGGTGACGATTTCATTAGGGAGGCCATGCCGGCAGATAATATTGCTTTTGAAAAATCTGAGAAACGTATTCTGTGTGATATGCGCATAGGATGTCGCCTCAACCCACTTGGAAAAATAGTCGATGGCCACAAGGATGAATCTGTGCCCATTGGATGCCTTGGGATTTACGGGACCAATCACATCGATGCCCCACATTGCGAAAGGCCATGGTGAGACGAGGTTGAACAACTTGTGAGGTGGCACATTGATCGGATCGGCATAGATTTGACACTTATGGCATTTTCGGAAATACTCAACGCAATCCTTTTCCATTGTGGTCCAAAAATACCCACGTCGCATGATTTGCTTAGCCATCATGTGCCCATTGGCATGGGTTGCACAATTTCCCTCATGAGTCTCAAAAAGGATTTTCTTCGCCTCCTTTGCATCCACACATCTCAATAATTCGCCGTTGGAGCTCCTCTTGTATAGGGTTTCTCCACTGGGGAAGTATACCAAGGCTTTCTATCGGGCTCTTCTTCAATCATGAAGCAATATGCTGGCTCACTTCTTGCTTTAATCTTCAATGTCTGAGCCATCTGACCCTCTTCGATTTGAGCCATAACAATAGAGTAGCTAAGGCATCAAGAAATTGATTCTTGTCCCTACTAAGGTGAGTGAAAGAGATTTCTTTGAATTTCTTGATCACCCAATAGGTACTTCGATACGGATTAGCTTGGGATCCTTGGTTTGCCATTCTCCTTGACTTGATAAATAATCGTACGAGTCTCCGATACCTCCACTTTCCCGATTTTTATTTCAATGGCTCAGAGACCCATCACATAAGCTTCAGATTCCGTGACGTTGTTGGTGCAATAATCTCAACTTAACGGCTATCGGAAGTGCTTTCCATCCGGGATATCAATACAGCTCCAATTCCATTCCTGACAAATTGATCACCACGAAATACATTTCCCATACGTTTGCTGGTCTCTCTTCTTCGCAGTCTACTTCATTAATGTGCTCATCAGGGAACTCAAAATCCAGAGCTTCATATTCCTGGATAGGATTTTCTGTTAGGAGGTCAGCAATCACGCTACCTTTCACCGCTTTCCGGGTCATATAGACTATGTCATATTGGGAGAGTATAACCTGCCACTTGGCTATCCTACCTGGCACGAATGGGCTTTCGAATACATATTTGATAGGATCCATCCTGGAGATGAGCCATGTCTTGTGATTCAACATGTAGTGCTTGAGGCGATTTGCTGTCCAGGCTAACGCGCAGCAAGTCTTTTCTAAGAAAGAGTACCTTGACTCACAATCATTAAACTTCTTACTCAGGTAATAAATAGCCATCTCCTTTAGCCCGATATCATCATGTTGTCCCAAAACACATCCCATCGAGTTCTGGTGGACTGCCATATACAAGATAAGAGGCCTTTCTGCCACGGGTGGGACTAATATCGTGGGTTTGATGACATCGCTTGATCTTCTCAAAAGCCTCTTGGCAAACTGAATCCCATTGGGTGGAGTTGTTCTTCCGGAGTAGCCTGAAAATTGGCTCAGCTTTGGTAGTGAGATTGGAAATAAATCTTGAAATGTAGTTCAACTTTCCTAAAATCACGCACCTCCTTTCTCGTTTCTGGGGATGGCATCTCTTGAATAGCTCGAACCTTGTCCGATCAACCTCTATTCCCTCTCGCTACTATGAATCCCAACAACTTCCCGATCTAGCTCGAATATACATTTGGCGTGGTTCGCCAACTGTATTTCGAGCCTCTCGAATACTTTTCTCAGTACCTGCACATGACTTTCTTCTCCCCGGGATTTGATGATCATATCATCCACATACACTTCCACCTCTTTGTGCATCATATCGTGGAATAATGTGACCATCGCACGCTGGTAGGTAGCACCAGCATTCTTCAACCCGAAGGGCATGACCCGATAGCAAAATACTCCCCATTGAGTGATGAAAGCAGTTTTATCCTTATCTTCCTCGTCCATCGGGATCTGATTATACCCTGATGCCCCATCAATACATGAACACCTGCCCAATCCCGCAGCATTGTCAACTAACACATCAATGTGAGGGAGAGGGAAATAGTCTTTCAAACTCGCTTTATTGAGATCCCTATAATCGACGCACACCCGAACTCTCCCGTCCTTCTTCATTACCGGGACCACATTAGCTATCCATTGGGGATATTTGACCACTTCCAGGAACCCAACACATATCGCTTTCTTGACTTCATCCCGAACTTTGAGCAGTGTGTCGGGATTCATTCTCCTTAACTTCTGCTTTACCGGGACTGTCCCTGGAACTAGGGGAATTTTGTGCGTCACTATCTGGGGGTCCAAACCCACCATATCATCATAGCTCCAGGAAAACACGTCGAGGAATTCTTTAAGCAGATTGATCATATCTCCCAATTCTTCACTCTTCACTACCTTGAGTTCCCTTTTTACTTCTTCTGCGCCTAAATTTATGGTGCGCGTTTCGTCTCCATAAGGCATGAGGGAGGGCTCATCCTTTTCACTGTCTTCTTGTGTAGGGTCTTCCTCAGAATCATTTGAAGTAATGGCAGTTAAGGGGATTTCAAAATTAACCAGAGGAATCTCTGAATCTATTGGATTATTAGGTGTTAATTGACGAATGGTCTCGAAATTGAGCACAGGGATGTCCTCGGTTGTCCAGTTGTTCAGCTCTTGCCCCTCAGTCATTGGCGAGACTAGGGCCTCATACAAGGAATGCAGTTGGATGACATCTATGGATGGATCATCGGGTGATTCTTCTGTGTTTGCCGGATGCTGAATGACCGGTTTAGTGAAGATCTCCGTAATTCTCGGGACTACTTTCGTCTTTCCCATTTTCCGATCGAACCTTTGATCCCGGAGCATTTTCCTCATCCAGAAATGCCCATCCATGAGGGCATCTTCCTCATAACCCAAACCGCAGTGACTTACCTTCTGGATAGTTGGTATGGGTTCAACGATTCCCTGTAATGTGGCGCCTAGGCCTTTGCCTTCTTCGTACCCACTCCTTGTCATTATTTTGGCTACCATAGCCATAGCCCCTCCATTTTCTGAGATGGTTTCTTGTAACTCGAGGGCTTGGAAGGAGCTTTCTAATGACTCCTCAGCTGCCTCCACATAGGGCAGTGATTGCGGCTTGGTGACTAGCAAGGCCTCTTCTCCTTTTACTGTGATGATTTTGCCGTCCCTGATGTATTTTATTTTCTGGTGCAGGGTTGAGGGAATGGCGCTGGAATGGATCCGTGGCCTCCCAAAGAAGATAGTATAGGCAGGTTCAATGTTCATCACCTGGAATGTGACGTTGAAAGTGCATGCGCCAATCTGAAGCAGCAAGTCAATATCTCCCAACACTTCTCTCCTGGTACCGTCAAATGCTCTTACCACCATAGCACTTTGACGTATATCCGATTGGTCAACTGGCAACCTAGCTAAGGTAGCGCTAGGGAGTACATTAAGAGCTGACCCATTATCAATAAGTACCTTAGCTACTATACAACCTTACACTTCACTGTTACATGTAGAGCCTTAGTGTGCCTTAAACCCGCAGGGTCTATCTCGTCCTCCGAGAAAGTAACAAAGCTGGATGCCTGGATTTGTCCCACTATCTTCTCGAATCGCCTTGAGTAATGTCGGGTTTACAAAGGCCTGATCTGAATTTTCTGCAGGCTTGACGGCACCTCCGAGCTCAAAATCAGTGACAGCAGTGAAATCCGTGCAGGCGTTTTCCTCAACTGTTCCACCACATCATACTCACTTTGTTTCATTATTTGGAGTAACAACTCCTCCTCTACTTTATGCTCAGTAGGCTCTGCTTCCTCTGTCTTCTCTACATCCTCGTCTGCATTCTTCCATGACTCTCCCACCTTTACTTTCCCTTTTCTCTTTTCTTTTCTTCACATCGTAACACCTCCCACTTCGAGTTTTGAACTCGACCTCTTGCTCAAGGGAGGAGGGCTTTGTGGCAGTGACGGGTTGGGGACCGACCTGGGGAGTGGCACTGGTGGTGGGCCCAGCATAAGTCATCTGAAAGTGTGCATGAGGAGTGAAACATGGCTTAGGAGGTGCTGGAGGTGAAGCAAGGCTAGGAGCCGGTATACTGCTCGACGCTCCTTGAGTGAAGACTTGGAAATTGTAGTTCCAAGGTATGGCATGGGTGTTGGTAACAGGAGTCGAGATGGGGCTCTGATAACTGCACGGTGGTGAGGCTACCGGGTGAGAAAGTGATTCGGGTTTAGGGTAGAAGTATTCTGGCCGTATCTAGTGGTGTTCACTCCTTCTTCCACCTTCGACCTTGTCTGGCATCTCATAACCTTGAGAGACAATAGGTTCCGAACCTCTTGCCTGAATCCTCACAACTCGCACTCGTGATCACCGCTCTCCATGATAAGGACACCGCACTCTCTTCCAATCCCGCCACCGCGGTAGAGGTAGCCTTCCTCATTACCACAAAGAAAATTTCGTTGAAGTAAGGAGCCACTTGTCTACTTCCAGCGTTGATCCTTCTTCATCGTGCTCTATCATATTTACACCACCGCTCGCATTATGGTTAGGCGGTGGGTTTGAGGTAACATTCGGGAGTGAACAATTTCACTCAAACTTCAACCACCCGCTTCGACAAAGCGTGCACTCTTCCCCTGAGTGCCCCGCCGTTATCGGTTGAGTGCCCTGGGGCACCTGCAGGGTAGTCACATCGGGCAGTAGCATCTTACCAGGGGGGGTATGGAGGCTGAAGTGGATCTAGGGAACTGCACGATTTGGTTTATATCGACAAGGTATCGGTATATTTCACCGAGTGGGAGGGGGAGCGGTGTATCAGGGTTTCGTGGGGGTCTTGGGTTGTTTAGTGGTGGTCTTGTTGGCGCGGGAGGAAGAGATGGTCTTGGTTGGTAATATGTCGCCTGGGGAAATTGTGGGCGGGGGTGTGGATAATTAGGGAAAGGAGGTGGAATATTGGCGACTGTTTGGCCGTGAGGGGGAGGATATGGCCGATAATTGTTTTGAGGTAGTGGGGAGTAATTATTCTGTCGGGTGACTGAATGGACATCACCCTCCTTTTTCTTGCCAAAGTTGGCAGTTTTCTTTGCAGGGTTCTCAGCCAACTCCTGCAATCGTCCCATTCTTAGGTTGGCCTCTATTCTTTCACCAGCCTGTATGATGTCAGAGAAGCTGTTGGAAGTGTTCCCAATCATCAAGTTGAAGTAAGGGGCCTTCAAAGTTTCGATGAACAGAGAGCATAGCTCATTATGGGTCACCGGGGGATGCACTTCTGCCGCCTTTTCCCTCCATCTCTGGGCATATTCCTTAAAGCTTTATCTGTCTTTTCGCACTAGGTTCGAGGTCCTTCTCGTGGGGGCCACATCACAATTAAATTTGTACCGCTTTAAGAAGTCATCACCTAAATCCTTCCAGAGCGCAGCTTGCTCTCGCCCAACCAATGCACCACCTCAAAGCTGCCCCTGAGAGGCTCTCATGAAAGAAGTGGACCAGCAGTCTATCATCCTCTGTCAGAGCAGACATCTTGGCGATGTAGGTGGCCAAGTGAATACGAGGATCTGAATTCCCTATGTACTTGTCGGTCGTGACCTTGAACTTGGGTGGCACCACCACATCTGGCACTAATCTTAGTGATGCCACGTCGACCAAACCATACATATTCAGCCCTTAAAATGATCTCAATATTTCCTCTAGAGCAGATAGTTTCTCACTTTCTGTTGTTTTATTTTCCCCTCCCATCGCATGATATGCTCCTCACGGAGCCGAGAGGTGGAGTAAACCGGAGGGATTAGGATTGAAGGGTGAGGCTCGCATTTGAGACAATGTAATAGGAGAAAGGCAGGTCATTAGTCATGACGACCGGATTGACAAAGGATCGCCGTCCGGATAGGCGATTGAAAGGTGAAAGAAGATGAAGCTTGTTGAGGATCATTTGTTGGAGGTGGTGGAGGAGGTAATGGCAGGCTAGGCTCTGCTGTGGGTTTATTTTGGGACATTTCCCTCATCAGTCTCATAAGTTCTGAGACCTGATCTTTCAAATCGGAAACTTGCCCCTGTAGGTTCTGTACTTGTTCCTGATCCTCCATAATCTTCTTCGTCCGAGATCTTGTTAAGTACATTCGCTAATGAACCGTGCAGCTTGGTCAGACTTGCCTTGTTTGAAGCAATATTGATTTCCTGTAAGGAGTAAAAAAAGAAAATTTTAAATGAACTTTGAATTTTGCAAAGGAATTAAAAGTCCTGGTCTGGACGAAGGATACGGTGGCATTTGAGAGCCAGGTTGAAATCTGTAAAAAGGATAATCGCATCAATTTTATCATGGCATCGTTAGATAGTCTGACTGTGAATGACTGGTTTGAATGCGCATTTATGATACTTGTCCATATAGCGCATCCAATTTTTCACATAACCCTAGCGAGGGAGTTCCTACGGGAGTCATATTATTCATTCACAAATTTACTAAACAATGGTCCAGAAATTATTTCATTAACTGAATAATTTGTACATCGTATCCTCTACATTGGCCTAGGCTCTGGAAGGTTCTTTATAATGAGATGACATTTTCTGAGATACTCATATAACCTTTCTTCTTGTTTGGCAGGGTCGAATGCTTTCAGAGCGTACTCGGATTCAGGTAATAATTCTTGTTTCCCCTATGCTATCGTTCTTTCCAGCTGGTCAACATTCTCTTTCAGTCCTTGATAGAGAGCAGCTTGTTTTTCTTTCTCTTTCCTTTCCTTAGCGCACTCTTTTAAGATATCGTTGATGAGTAGTGCCTGTTCTTTTAATTCGAGCTTCTTCTTTTTGTTTTCCTGTTTATACTCTTTAACGAGCACCTCTTGGTATTTCATCTTTTCCTGAAGCTTACTATTCTGTACTTTTGCTTCTTTTACCTCAGCTTGGAGAGAGTCTTTTTCCTTTTCCCACTATTCCTCTTGCTCTTCGAACCCCATCCTTTCAGCCCTTGCCTCTTCCTTGAGCCTTCTTACTTTTCTTTTAAATTTTTGTTGTTGGTCCTCCAACTGTTTTATTTGTTCTTGCAGTTGTGAGTTCTCGGTGTTTGCTTTTTGTAGTGAGCCAAGCAGACGATTATCAGCTTCTTCTAATAGGATGTTTTGGCGAGGGTTGTTGTCCTCGACTCGTAGTTAAGTGTTCTCGCCTCGCCGGCTCTCCATTTAAGATAATCGCCCGAGGCACTTGGGCCTTTAGGCGATTTCTCCATCAGAGTAATGTTTTCCCAAGACTTGCGAGCCAGTTTCAATCCTTCCTCTTCCTTGAGCTCATGGTAGAAGTGACCTTGGTGATATTCTTCAATGTTGATCATGGACTGCGTTGAGCCAAACTGCCTCATTACCAAGGCCGGAGTGTAACTTGTATATCCAGTCACTCCGATTAGGGGTACTGACTGATTACCTCCCGCATTGATCAAAATGGGTTGGCCTGGCATCCACAGCTTCCTCCAACAGTAATCATGGCTATTGAAACTCAAAACTGCTCCCACCATCTGCTCATTCTTCGAACCGACATTAACCGGGTCATCTTCTCGATGGGAGGCTGGTCAAGGTACCAAGTTAATCCCTTTGTCTCCGCAGGACACATGTGACTAATAATTCAGAGGTATAGCAACTGAGAACAACACTTAATGGACCCTTTCCCCTATTGCCAGCAGTAGGTTAGGGTTAACAAGGTTTCCGCAAGAATTGCCAGTATCGGATTGATCTCCTGTCTTTCTACCATCCAGAATGCTTCCACCACGCTGCAAGTTACGATTCCCAATGGTCCCGGGAACAATATCAGACCATAGATTCCCAAGGCGAGTGCTACTGAAGCTTGATCCCACTGTTTCTCTTGGAGGTACTGATCTAACCGCTTCTCGAGGTAGGTCCAATACCATCCATGCGTGTTCCCTTTGACAGTTTCTTTTGACTTTGCGTCCTCCGAAGGGATACCCAACAAATGTGTTAACCGTTTCCAGGTCTGCCTATGCTCAAGGTGTAGATAGATCCGATTCTGCGATGAATAAGGAATCCCTAGTAGTGTCTGATATTCCTCCAAAGTGGGAACCGTATCAATATCATTGAAAGAGAATACCCCGTACTTAGGATTCCAAACCGACAGCATGGCCTTTAATGCCGGGATTTGGACCTTGACTCGCATTAAGGTTGCAATCCTCCCGTACTTCTCTTCAAATCGTGCCTTGACCTGATCAGGAAGCGACCTCCATCCATCAGACAGACTCTCGAGGCTGTTCATTCTGACTTCAATTCCATCCAGATCTAATGAAGGTAGTAAGCTAGCATGTGCCTTGGAAACATTATTTTGTGGGGGTACTGGAGTATGAATCGATTTGGACCAAAGTTTAGCATTCTGAACTTCTTCTGCCGACTGACTCGAGGATGCCATGATAAATATGATGCCTATCCTTTTACAGACTCTTGGTTTGGTAATGCTCATGAAAATTTGTTAGCAAGATAAATTAGGTAATTTTGAATCATACTGCATACATTTATCAAAGTGGGAAAATGCGTAGGTGTTTCAGTAAAATTCAAAATTACCCTCACAAAATGAACAAAAGGAAATTAAAGCAGAAAAGGATGAGAGTAAGTATGCCCCTTTTGTCCTATAATAGGGAGACTCCTGATATCGGATGAGTGCTACCTATTTGGGTAGTTCTACCTTACAAGGTAGCTTACTACGGCTTTCAGCTATCGTGATAGTTTAGCTCAGGGTCTAATTTTCTAAAAGCCACAGGTTCCCAAATTGCCCCTCATCAGAAATGAGAGCCCCATTCTACCCCCATGATATTATCGGAAAATTCCACGGGTATCACAGTTGAATAAAACGAGTTTCAATCGGCGAAGCCTTCACGGATACTAACGGGTAAAACCCACTGCACCGCTACATGACCCCCTCCTATTTTCCTAAAAGGGTGAGAAAGCCCGGGTATAGGGCCAAAGTGTGTGAGGACATCGTGTGAGTGTTCAGTGTGTGAAGGGACACCTTTACCTCTTCCCAATTCAGGGGGATTTTATTTTTCCCTTTTTTCTCTTTTTTTTTTGAAACGAAGAGCACTGTAGGAAACAAAACTGTAAAACAAGCAAAATAGTTAGCTGCAATAACAATAATTAACGTATAAAACATCTCCGAATGAGCCCATCTAACTATAATTTGATTGGACAAAATTAAATCTACTTTTGGACCACTAGACCGGGGTTAAGTCAGTCTTTGCTATTTTCCCCAGTGGAGTCGCCAAGCTGTCGCAAGGGATTTTGCGGTCGCCTGGACGATCACTCACCGAAGTGGGAAAGAGTGAGGAGTCGCCACCTTAGTTTTGAGGGTAACTAAAGAAAACCATTTGTGAAAATAAATTGAAATGAAACCACTTCAAGGCAGAGATTCTAGGTTCGGGGTCCGTAAACGGGTGGGGAAGGTGTTAGGCACCCCACCTCGTCCCTTAATAAGGGTAAGTAGATTTAACTTCGTATTAGTTAGAAAGGCTTGAATGGACATGTTGGTCCTTTTGACTAAAGGAACACTTGATTTTTCACTAAATTTGGATCACCCAGATACATAAGTAAATGAGACAACCTTAGTGACCTGACGTCGTGAATCGTTTTTGGGTTTTGGGATTATCTTGCATACAAGTTAAGATTTGGTGTGAGAATTGGATAAGAACTCTCCTCCGATCTCTCTTTGGGTATTTAAAATTTAGGATTGAGAATCGGATAAGAACTCTCCTCCGATCTCTTTTAAGTATTCATAAAAATTTTAGCTTAGGGATCGGATAAGAATTTTCCTTCGATCTCTATTTAATGTTTTATTAAAATTTTGAGTTGGGACCGGATAAGAATTCTCCTCCGATCTCTATTTAATGTTTATTAAAATTTTGATTTGAGGCCGGGTAAGAACTCTCCTCCGATCTCTATTTAACGTTTATTAAAATTTTGATTTGAGACCGGATAAGAACTCTCCTCCGATCCCTATTTAATTAAAGTTTTAAATTGAGAATCGAATAAGAACCCTCTTCCGATCTCTTTTAATTAAAGTTTCAAGTCGAGAATCGGATAAGAACCCTCTTCCGATCTCTTTTAAATTAACAGGAACCTTAATGGGATCTTTCCGATCTCCCAAATTTAATTTCAGCTACAAGTCATAAGGTCCTAAAGCTAAAGATTCTGGCGTTCCAAGGTGCTGGGGATAAGGCTTCTTTTAACTAATTGATACTTTGTGACTAAATAAGAAAAGCTGGAATAAATTTTGCTGACCTCCCCTAAAGTCACTTTACCAGTACCTATTAATGTCCAATCTATTCTGTTTCATTTACTCTGGTTTTATCCTACTTTATGGCATCTTGCCGAATTGTCGTTTACGTCAGTCTAATATTGTGGCTATTTTCCTGACGTGTTATTCAGGCTCTCTCTCTCTTAAAAGAGACGCGTAAGTTGCAGTTATCTATATTTTACCCAACCACTTACACGCTACTAGGAACTAGAAAATTTGCATTCAGAAACGACGAGGGTTAATAAAACGATAGACTGATCACTAAAGAAATAAACTCGAGAGTAACATTCTCTAAGGTTCTTTGGCACTAAATGAACTTGGAGAAAATCACATGCATAAAAAGGACAAAGAAAATGCGAAAAGTAAATGTAAACACTTAACAAAATGGCAATATGAGCTCTTACCTGTAAGGAGCCAAATCTATTGAAATGACTACGGGGTGACAAATAGTAATAAGACAGCAGACTGATTAGCTTGAGGGCTGATGTTCTTTGTGAACTGAAGGGTGCTTAGCTAAAATGCTATAAGATTAAGATAAAATCCGAGTGAAATGAAGTTGAGCTTGGATAATGGGAATGAAGACAGATATGATAAAAGGCTGAGAGTGAGAGTGTGACCAGATAATGAACAAACTGAAAATGTAGAGTTCCAAAGATTCGTAATCCTTTTCAAGAAAACACTTAAAACTAGTTTCAAAAGTCTTTCTAATCAAAACTTCAAATTAGCAGAGTAACAAACTGAATCAAGTTTCAGAGTTCTTCCGCTATAATAACTACCTCTCTTTTTTTGCCCGTCCCTTGAACAGTTTTTCATGCAGGTATTTATAGGAATCGGTGTTCCCATGAAGGGTCGATTTATTTTGAGGGAGATGGAGGGTCAAGATTTCGAAGGATATGATCGGATGTTCAGAAATTAAAGAGAATCAAAATGAATGGCTGAGATCACTCTTCAGAATTTTTGTCCTTTTCTTCTTTCAATCTGACGGTCCCAAATCTTCTCGTCTGGAACGACCGAGGGCTAAGAGCGAAAGACGCCGGTATTGTCGCTTTCTCTTGATCCAAGGGTTCCGGTTTGTCCTTACAAGTGAGATCAACGGTGGGGATTGGGATGTACAGGATCGCCATGACATACCCGCACTCACAAGATTATGGGCGATTCTTAGCGCGCGGTGGAGATCTCGTCTGCAACGCTTTAACTACCTCGGCTCTGATTCTGACGACGGTTATTTGGGATTTGTCTTATTCCTTTTGTCTTCCGATCCCTCTTCTTGACACTCTCCTATTCCGATCTCTCATGCTAATCTCCCGTCTTCCGATCTATTATTCCGATCTCTCCCTTTCTCTGGTCCGGTCTGGTCAAAGCATTAATTTCTCAATTCCCGAGGCGTCGCTTCGCTTTCTCGCCAAAGAATAAATGCCCGTTTTCCCCCTATATATACCCCTGACGACAGAGACATTTCCTTCATCTGATTTTTCTCTCTTCCTTCTTTCTTTTCCAATTCTAGGTGCTCCAGCGGTCGTTCCGGCCATGATTGTGGTTTTTGATCCCTCTCCGATGGACTTCCTTATTCCTCGACTGAAGATTTACGACCCCGGTGATCGCATAACCTTGTTTGATGCTCCGCTGACCCTTGGCGGTTGCTTCCTCAAGTTCATTCGGCTTCTCTCCACATTGAGTGTTCCGACAGCGGTTTCCTCCCACATTGGGTGTTTCGACAGCGGATTAAGCTCCGATCGGCGACACCCTTGGGATCAGTTATAAACCTGGGACTCTTTAGATAGGATGTCCCATCGGTCTCTAGAGATCGCCCAAATGATGTAATCCTTCAATGTAATCAGATCTCTAGGGATCGCCCAAATGATGTAGTTAGACCTTTATTGTAATCCGATCCCTAGAGATCGCCCAAATGATGTAATCCGATCTTTTGGAAATAAAAATCTTGTTTCTCCAATTATTGATTATTTTTCGATCTCTGATATATTTGTCCGATCTGATTCCTAACAAAATGACTCTTAACTAATCCTTCATTCAAGATATTCAACTTATTATGCCGATCTCCATTTAACCGATCTCTTTGGAATGTTCGAATATTTGAGAGAAGTGTCAGAACAAGTAGTCCCACCAATCGATGAGTTGCCTAGAGCCTCGTGAGCATTAAATGCTCGGACTAGTATCAATAGGGGTGGGGGGGGGGGGGTTAGCCAGTTGTTCTCTCATTCCATTTTCACCCTCGCTCACAACTTCAAGTTCTCGCTTTCTCAAGTTCTTCCGACGCATCGACTCGATAAGGGCTTTGATCTTCTTTTTAGTTTAAGTTCTTTATTTCTTTTGAAAATGAGCGGTGCCGAAGGTCAAAGAGCAGCGAGTGCTCCCTCCATTCAGTTCTCGTGGTCGTCTGACGAAGAAGAAGTGGTTGGGCCAAGCGCGCAAACAGAACCTTCTAGGGCCTCTGTTCCAGCTCGGGGGCGGGTCGGACCATCAAGGCACGTACCTTCTTCAGGAAGGGAGAATCTCCCTATGGACGAGCTGCCATCGATCTTACAAGAGTCCGATCTACAATCGTTTAGCCAGGAGTACAATATTCGCCCTGATTCGTACAAACTTATCCGGTGCCACGGCGATCACCGAGCCGATCACTTCTTTGAAGAGAATGACCTGGTTATGGTATACGAGGAACAGTTAAAGGCCGGTCTTCGGTTCTCTCTGGATGACTTCTTCAAGGAGGTCCTAAAACTTCACCGGGTGTGCATTGCTCAAGTTCATCCTAACTCGTGGCAGATCTTAGTAGCCTTTCGAGGTCTGTGCCGAGCTAAGGGAATCAGACCTATGGCTAAGGTGTTCGCCGAACTGCACAGGCTAACTCGCCGAAAGGACGATGAGCACTGGTTCTTTCAGGCGAAGCCTCATTGCGGGCTCTTCACCGATCTGCCCTCCTCCCTTAAAAATTGGAAGAACCGCTTCTTCATTCTAAGGAGCAAAAATCCGACCTACTTTGAGGACTTCCCCCGTAGCTGGTGGCACCAGGGGCCCCTGCTTCCGAAGCGCATTAACCTGAACCAGGAGGAAAGCTTAATAGTGATGGATTTGAAGAATCAGGCTGCCACTTAAAAGTATTCCTGTTTAGATGCGGTGACCGCCGAGCTGCACCATTGGAACATACAGCTGCTCACCGGCCAAGATTGCGAACTTCCGCTCTCTGACCTCGGCACTGGTATTTTCTACATCTCAGATCTCAGGACCTTAGCGATCTCACTGACCTCTTCTTTGTGCAGGTATGGCTGGTGATGAGGGTTCTAGGAAGCGAAAGAAAGAAAAAGAGATCTCTCGGAAAGTAAAAGAGATGAAGCGTTCGGAAAAGCTTCGAACTCCCGGCCGTGAACCAGGGGAGACGCAAGGAGGCCCGTCCCGACCTTCGGGTCCGCCGATCACTGAAGCTGTCCGATCTCCTCCTCGACAGGAAGAGCCGGCTCCACCCCCTCCAGTTGCTCCAAGCACGGAAAGGGGTCCTTCTCAATCTTCTGTGAAATCCTCTTCTCGTGGCGCTCAAACGTTGATGGAGTCCCTAAAGAATAACTGGACTGTTCGGGAGAACCCCGATTTTGCCAAAGTCTTGGGGTCTTCTATCTGCCTTCGGGAGGATCGGGAAAGGCTATCCCCGGACAGCCTTGACGATATCTTGACTCGCTCCATGAGCCTGAACGTGGAGTGCCTGGTGAACCAGACCATAGTTCGGGAAAAGGCTCATCGCCTGGGCAAGGAGATCGAGAAGAAGAATCAGGAAATGGCTTCCCTCCGATCCCAACTCGCATCCGCTCAGGATTACATATCTCATCCCAAGTTAAGGGGTGGGCGAAGTTCTATGAAGACAGAGTGGCCGAACAGAATCATGTTCTGGCTGAAAGGGATCGGGCTCTCAGGGAAGTCGAGGCGCTCCGGGCCAACGAAGCTTCTCAGGTCACCCAACTTATCGAGGAGCTTAAGGCGAAAGACGAGGAAATGGTGACGGGGATAGCTGGTGCCTATGTGAATGCTCACAAGGACCTCTTGGATGGCCGACCTGGCTCCTGAAGGCGAGGAGGAAAGCGAAGAGGAGGCCGAGGGTGAGAGAGAAAATGAGCAAAATGTAGATCAGGCTGGGGGATCACCCCCAGCCG
>NW_026615016.1:0-60341 GCF_030052815.1 Hevea brasiliensis
TGTTAAGACCTTTCCTAAAAACTACCAAGACAAAAATTGATGTGGATGATGGTACCTTAACTATGGAGTTTGATGGAGAGATTGTGAAATTTAATGTCTTTGATGCCATGAAGTATCCTACTGATGATCATTCTGTCTTTTCTATTGATGTTGTTGATACATTTGTGCAGGATGTTTTTGAGTTAAGCATGGAGGATGAGTTAGAAATGGTGATTAGTCAAGGAATTCAGGAAGTTAGTATCAATCAGCCATTAAGTGTAGAGGTTCAAGACACAGTAATGGCATTGCAGTCATTACATTCTGTTCCAAAAAGGTATGGAGTATCAAAGATTGACTTACCTGTATCTCACACAAAATTATTACCTTCTGTTGTGCAGGCGCCAGTTCTTGAACTCAAGCCTTTACCTAAGCATTTGAAGTATGTTTACTTAGGAGACAATGAGACACTTCTAGTTATCATCTCAAGTAATTTAACAAAGATTCAAGAAAAAAGATTGACTAGAGTTCTGAGAGTGCACAAGGAAACAATTGGATGGACAATAGCTGACATCAAAGGTATAAGTCCTCAGCGTGAATGCACAAAATTTTACTGGAGGATGATGCTAAGCCAAGTAGAGAAGCTCAAAGGAGGTTAAACCCACAGATGATGAAGGTTGTGAAGAAGGGGATTTTTAAGCTACTGGATACAGGGGTTGTTTACCCAATTTCAGATAGTAAATGGGTGAGTCCAATCCAAATAGTGCTAAAAAATCAGGAGTCACTGTGGTAGCATGTAACACCCTAGGCAAATCCCACATCGACAAAACACGGGAGAGATGCTGGGTTTATAAGTTGATGGTTCGTAACCCCTAGCGATGCGTTTTAAAGCGTGAGGGCTTGCCCGAGCGGACAATATCACTAGTGGTAGGGCCATTACATTTGTGGTATCGAGCGCTCGCGTGCAGCCTTGAGCGATGGTGGGGCAAACCTCGGCGAGGCGAGTCCCATAAGAGGGTGGATTGTAACACCTAGGCAAATCCACATCGACAAAACACGGGAGAGATCTGGGTTCATAAGTTGGCGTTGTAACCCCTATTGACGTTTTAAAACCGTGAGGGCTTGGCCTAGGCGGACAATATCACTAGTGGCCGTTACATTTGTGGTCGACAAATGTAACGGCCCGACTGTGATATTGTGTCGAACAAATGTAATGGCCCGGCACTAGTGATATTGTTCGCTGCGGGAAGCCCTCACGGTTTTAAAACGCGTCAATAGGGTTACGAACTGCTAACTTATGAACCCAGATCTCTCGTGTTTTGTCGATGTGGATTTGCCTAGGTGTTACAATCCACCCTTATGGACTCGCCCCGGCAGGTTTGCCCCACCATCGCTCAAGGCTGCACGCGAGCGGCTCGATACCACAAATGTAACGGCCCACTAGGATATTGTCCGCCTCCGCCGCCTCACGATTTAAAATGTCACTTTGTAATCCAGTTACGACCATCAACTTATATATAAACAAGATCTCTCCCGTTTCCTCCCCGTGTTTTGCTCCCAAGGATTCCCTTATGGGAGTCCTCGGTTTGCCCCACCATCGTTCAAGGTTGCACGCGGAGCGGCTCTGATACCACAAATGTAACGGCCCGGCCCACTAGTGATATTGTCCGCTCTGGGCCGAAGCCCTCACGGTTTTAAAAAGCGTCAATAGGGGTTACGAACTGTCAACTTATGAACCCAGCATCTCTCCCGTGTTTTGTCGATGTAGGATTTGCCTAGGGTGTTACATTCGTGTGGTTATGACTCTAGTTGCTCATTATGACTTAGAACTCCACCAGATGGATGTTAAAACAGCTTTCTTAAATGGAGACTTGTATAAAGATGTGTATATAGTTCAACCTAATGGTTTAATAGAAATTGGCAAAGAACACTTAGTGTGCAAGCTAAAAAGATCCATTTACGGGTTAAATAGGTTTCTAAACAATGGTATCTGAAGTTTGATCAAGTTTTGACTTCTCTTGGTTTTGAGGAGAATGCTTCAGATCAATGCATCTTTCAGAAGGTGAGTGGGAGCCATTTCATTATTCTAGTATTGTATGTTAATGACATTCTTATTGCCAGTAATAGCATCAATCTCTTAAATGAGACAAAATACATGCTTTCTAATCACTTTGAAATGAAAGATCTTGGTGAGGCCACAAATGTTCTGGATATTCAGATTCACCGTGATAGGTCTCGAGGCATATTGGGTTTGTCTCAAGGAACTTATATTGATTGAGTTCTTAAGAGATTTAACATGCACACTTGCTCATCTTCTATTGCACCTATTCTTTTAGGTGAGAAACTCTGTAAAGCTCAGTGTCCTTAGGATGATAAGGAAAGGGTGAAATGGAAAAGATTCCATATAGTTACTGATTGTGAGGTTGATGTATGCTCAAGTATGCACTCGTCCTGATATAGCATTTGCTATTAGTGTCCTGGGTAAATACTTAAGTAATCCTGGATGGAGTCACTGGAAAGCTACAAAGAAAGTTATGAGATATTTGTAGGGTATTAAGAATTATATGTTGACGTACAAAAGATCTAGCAATCTGAAAGTCATTCGGTGCTCTGATTCTGACTTTGCAGGTTGTGTAGATGATAGAAAATCTACTTCTGGTTACATCTTCATGATGTCTGGAGGATTTGTTTCTTGGAAAAGTGCCAAACAAACACTTACCGCTACCTCCACTATGGAAGCAGAGCATGTTGCTTATTATGAAGCCACTTGCCAAGCTATTTGGTTAAAGAAATTGATTTATGGTATGCTTGTTGTTGAGAGCATCTCAAGGCCTTTGACTATTTATTACAATAATGCTCCTGCTGTTTACTTCTCTCAAAATCACAGGAATTCTAGTCGAACTAAATATTTTGATGTCAAATTCCTGTTTGTTCGAGAGAAGATTTGTGAATCACAGACTCGGATTGAACATATTACTACGGATCGAATGATTGCGGATCCATTAACCAAAGCTTTTCCCATTAGTGTTTTTTAGAAGCATGTTGCGCATATGGGTGTAGTGAACTTTTGATGATGCTTTGGTTTAGTGGGAGTTTATTTTATGTTATATTTGGGTTAGCATTTGTATGGAATGCTTAAACCATTATTTTTAGACATATCTTGTCACATATTCCATTTAAATTCAGTTTTTTTTTTTTTAAGATTTTGTTGGCACATGTATATAATATTGTTTCCCCTATCGGATTCAATGTTATTTTATTTGCCATTACATTAACTGGATTTTATAGGTTAAATTGCTTACTTGTTATTGGATATTGTTTTGTATTTTATTAATCTATACTTTTAGTTTAATAAATTGATTACTGCTATCCAAGTGGGAGATTGTTGGATTATTTATTTGTATCTGGATGTGGATTAGCATTAATCAATTGTTAGGCTCATTGACAGATTAAATAATGATATCAAATAATAAGTTTAGTAATTGGCAATATCTAAATGGATTGGGTTATGTGATTGGGCAAACCTGTAATGGGTCAGGCTGTCCATAATCCCACTACGGAAGAGGCCCCAACTCTCAGTCCTATATATATATATATTGATAACCCCATTTAACATCAGATAGAATTCATGTAGAATTTGAAGGCTGTGGATATTGAGAGTTGTGAACCTACTCTTTCGCTTCCATTCTTCATTGTTCATAGAAAATCATGAATACAAGAGTATTTCCAGATACACATATTTTCTAATCATATAATCTCTAACAATTTAATTTATTTCTAACATTTCTATTTATGAAACTGAAAGTAACTATACAATTCACCATGGGAGTGGAATAAAATGCATACACAGAATATAAAACAAAAAATTAACATCCAATCGTGAGAAGTAAATAAACAAATAACTAAAATGTCTCTGAGGCTAGCTCTATGTAGTGTCATTGAGGGGGTAGGGAAGGTAGTGAAGAAATAACCTACTGGAAGAGAGTATGCAAGTGTGCTAAATATGTTTTACTCCATCTACACCATCCTTTGGTCTAGCTATTGCACTCTATCAGCAGCCTATGTCACTTCTAACTATATGTGAGCAAGAGTGCTATGGTCTTCCCTTGTAACACCAGAGGGTTGTCCTCTCTCTTACTAGCCTAGCTCTTCTACTAGCCCCTAAACTTACTTTAATTGTGACCCCCTGCCCCTGGGCTCCTGCCCTTAGGGGTGCCCCTGATCCCTTTGGTTGCCTTTAACCCTATGCTAGCACTTCAGGCTCACCTTGCTCCTCAACCTAATCCTTATCTTGGGGTGCTAACTCTCCTTTCCAATGCACGTATACCCCATGCTTGAGGTATGCTCCCATACGTGGTAGGGTGGTTATGGTATAAAGCTTATAATCCCCTATAAGGCCCATGCTCGGGGTATACTCCCATATGTGGTAGGGTGGTTGTGGTGTAAAGCTTATAATCGCCCATAAGGACCATCGGAGGCTCACCCTTAGGTCTATGCCTCAGCTACAAAGATCATTGAAAATAGATGCCTATAAGGCAACCACCCAGTAGTGTACCTCAAAACTAAGGCCATAGTGTGCATCATGGGGATAGGAAAATCTAACTACCTCCCCTTTAAAAGACAAGTCATTAGGAACATGTTTGAGTAGTAAAGGTCGGTCCTATAATTGGCCATAAGTGGTATCTCATAGGTCAAAATATGGTGGATGATCTTGGTTTTAGTAACAGGTGGGAAGGTAGTCAGCTTAGCCAATTTGGTGATGGTAAGGTCCCCTGATACTAACTATATGGGTCTGCTTAAAAGGGGGGTAGGGGGTGATGGCCCATTTATAAATGCTAGTCAGGGTCAATTCTTAATGAGGCACACTTGGCTTCTAGGCCATCATTGTCCATAGACCATGATGTACTACCATACAAATAGGCTATGATATAACTACAGTAACTAGGCTAAGACTCTAATCCCAAGATAAAGCCACTGCTACTAATGCTAGTATTATAGTTGACTTCCTTAATGGTTTTAGTAGTGGGTGTCTCAATAGGGGTTTCGATGGTAGGGGCTAGGATGGGGGTTTCATTGGCAGCTTCATATTGTGGTGTGAGAGGTGTCGGCGGGATGAGGGAGGGTGTTTGGTCTTGGGGTAGTGGTGGTGAAGGTGGTGGTGGCAATTGTGGTGGCGGTGGTGGGCTTGGTGGTGATTGTGGTGGTGGTGGTGGGCTTGAACTTGGGATAGGGTTTGCGCTAGCAGAAGGTAAAAAAGGAGTGGTCATTTTCAATTTAGTAGATCTTTTGGATTTTCGGGGCTTGTGGGTAGACCAAACCTTAGTTTTCACCATTTAATAAGTAAAAAAAAAAAAAAAAATCTCTTTAACTTCCTAAGAATAGCCTGAAGAGATGGTGGAGGGAGTCGTAGTGTGCTCTGGTTTTTCGAGAGAGATAATGGGATAAAAGTGGAAAAAGTTTAGAACTTTTAAAATTTAGGGCAAACACTGGTGGCTTGGGCTAATGCTTAGGGTCAAGCACGAATTTGCTTAAGGTTAAGCAGCATTTGTATAGAGTACAGCTTAGGGTAAGCACGTAGCAATTGCTAAACTAAAGAGTTTGGAAATGTTTAGGGTCAAGCACGAATTTGCTTAAGGTTACGCAGAATTTGCATAGGGTACAATTTAGGGTAAGCAACATCATCAGCAAATTTCAGCAGGTTTTGGAAAAAATTGTGATTTTACTTACCAAAAACAGTTTAAATGCTATGGAATGCTATCATGACCCTCGGCAACTATCAAATACACTTAAACACCATAAAATTGAAGAATTTAAGCTCATCATCTCTCAAAAACTTATCAAACATAGTACAAGCATGTGGGAATTGAGAGCCAAATAGCTCAAATTAGGCACAAATTGTGATTACCCTTTGCAAACTTAATGAAATGGTCTTATTCCTAAGCTTATACCCAAAGCACATTTTCAGCAACATTTGAGACAAATTTCAAGCATTTAAAAATTGCAAAAAAGACATAGAAATTGACTTTTTAAGCAACATGAATAGTAGCATGAACACTAACGTCAACAGTAACATAAACAGTAACTTAAGCAAAATTATGCAAATTCAAACAAACTATAAAAACCATATATGCACTTAAAGGTAAAACTCAACAAACACTATTTTTGCACTTCAATAAAGCTCACATTAGTCCTAAATATCAAAATTGATCCTTATTCAAGTTGCATTTCACAAAATTTACACAAGACACATCTTTAAACATGTGCTATCAAATAGATTTTCTATATCAGTAAGTTAACACAAGTTTAAAATTGTTACTGTTCACGGGGACTAGATAAATGCAGAAATTTGCTTTATACTTGCTTCCTTCTCAATTCTTTCCCTTTTTTGCTACAAGTCTCAATTTGCCCAATCTTCATGAATGACCTATAAAAGATAAACAAATGTTACCCTTGAGTTTAATAAGGGTAAAATCTAAAATGAAATGCAATGGAAAAAATAAACTATAAAAGTTTAGACTTGGGTTGCCTCCCAAGAAGCGCTTGTTTAAGATCTTAAGCTTGACCTTCCACTCCAAATCACCTAAATATCCTCAGTTGGGGAACTAAGCCATGAAACCTCTACAACTTTTTGTGTGGGTTCTCTAACAATGTAATGCTTTAATCTTTGCCCATTAACTTTGAAAGTACTTGAGGTTTCATTCCCTATCTCCACAGCTCCATATGGATATATCTTTGTAACAGTGTAAGGCCCTGACCATCTTGACTTTAATTTTTCGGGAAATAACCTTAATATGGAATTATATAAGAGAACTACATCTCCTTCTTAAAATTCTTTCCTCCTAATGTGCTTATCATGCCATTTCTTAGTTCTTTCCTTGTAAAGCTTAGCATTTTAATAAGCATCCAATCTAAGTTCCTTAAGTTCATTTAATTATAACATTCTCTTTTCTCCTGCAGTTTTTAAGTTAAAATTCAGTGTTCTTATAGCCCAATATGCTCTATGCTCTAACTCCAAAGGTAAATGACAAGCTTTCACATAAACCAATCTAACAGGGGTGGTGCCAAGGGGAGTTTTAACTGCTGTCCTATAAGCCCAGATAGCATCATCTAACTTGAATGACCAATCTTTCCTTGAATTGTTCATTGTTTTCTCAAGAATCCTTTTCAGCTCTCTATTTGAAATCTCCACTTGACCACTAACTTGTGGATGGTAGGGTGTTGCAACCTTATGCTTAACTCCATATTTTTGTAATAGTCTCTCAAACTGATGGTTGCAAAAGTGAGAACCTCCATCACTTATAATGGTATGTGGAGCTCTAAATCTTGTAAAAATGAATTTCTTAAGAAATTTAACCACAACTCTAACATCATTAGTTAGAGATGGTATAGCTTCAACCCATTTGCTCACATAATCTACTCTAACCAAGATGTACTTGTGTCCAAAGGATGATGGAAAGGGTCCCATAAAGTCAATGCCCCAAACATCAAATAGTTCCACTTCTAATAGATTTTGGAGGGGCATTTCATCTCTTTTTGAGATATTTCCCATCCTTTGACACCTATCACATGCATTTACAAACTTTCTTACATCTCTAAACATATGTGGCCAAAAGAACCCTGCTTGAAGAATTTTTTCTGTAGTCTTTGTAACACTCATGTGACCTCTATAAGGTGGAGAATGGCAATCTCTAATGACATCCCTTATCTCCTTATCAGCTAAACATCTCCTAATCAACCCATCTCCACATCTTTTGAATAAAAATGGCTCTTCCCAATCATAATCCTTCAGATCAAAAAGAACTTTCTTCTTTTGCTGCCATGTTAGATCAGGTGGAAGGATTCTGCACACCAAATAGTTCACAAAATCTGCATACCAGGGGATCTTTCCACTAATAGTTGCCAACAACTGCTTATTAAGAAAATAATCATTTTTTGGAAGCTCTCTCCCTAAATTATCTCCTTGTTCTTGCCTCAATCTAGATAAATGATCTGCTACTACATTTTCTACTCCTTTCTTGTCCTTAATTTCTATATCAAACTCTTGAAGGAGTAATACCCACCTTATTAACCTCGCTTTGGCCTTTTTTTTCTGAAGGAGATACTTGATAGCTGCATGATTTGTGTATACTATTGCCTTAGACCCCACAAGATAGGACCTGAATTTATCTAATATAAATACCACTGCCAAAAATTATTTCTCTATAGTACAGTAATTTATTTGAGCATCATCTAAGGTCCTACTTGCATAATAGATTGCATACACCTTCTTATCTTTCCTCTGTACTAAAACAGCCCCAATGGCATAGTCACTAGCATCACACATCAACTCAAAAGGTAATGACCAATCAGGTGGTTACATAATAGGAGTAGATATTAAAGCTTCCTTTATCCTGCAAAAAGCATTCATACAATTAGTATCAAAATGAAATTCCACTTCTTTACTCAACAAATTAGTGAGTGGTTTAGAAATCTTAGAAGAATCCTTGATGAATCTCCTGTAAAATCCGGCATGCCCCAAGAAACTCCTCACTCCTTTCAAAGATGTTGGAGGTGGCATTTTCTCAATAATCTCTACCTTTGCTTTGTCCACCTTAATACACCTGTTTGACACAGGATGTCCCAAAACAATTTCTTCTTGTACCATAAAATGGCATTTTTCCCAATTCAAAACTAAATTAAACTTTTCACATCTCTGTAAAACTTTAGAAAAGTTAGATAAGCATTCATCAAAAGATTTACCATACACAGAAAAATCATCCATGAACACTTCCATAATATCCTCAATGAAATCAGAAAATATGGACATCATACATCTCTGAAATGTAGCTGGAGCATTACATAATCCAAATGGCATCCTTCGATATGCAAAGATACCATAGGGACATGTGAAGGTGGTTTTGTTCTGATCATCCAAGTGAATAGGAATCTGAAAGAACCCTGAATAACCATCCAAATAGCAAAAATAAGAATGATGAGCTAATCTCTCCAGCATCTGATCTATAAATGGTAATGGAAAATGGTCCTTTCTAGTTGCATTGTTCAACTTCCTATAGTCTATACACATTCTCCATCCAGTTATAGTCCTAGTAGGTATTAGTTCATCATTTTCATTTTTTACTACTGTGATGCCCCCTTTTTTGGGTACAACATGAACTGGACTTACCCAATTGCTATCAGAAACAGGGTAAATGATACCTGCATCAAGCAATTTTAAGATATCTTTTTCCATAACCTCTTTCATATTTGGATTCAGTCTTCTTTGTGACTCTCTAGAGGCTTTTTGATCATTCTCCAACAAAATTCTATGAATGCACACAGAAGAATGTATTCCTTTAATATCATCAATGGTATAACCAATTATCCTTCTATGCTTTCTAAGAATTCTTAATAATTTTTCAACTTCACAATCATTCAGTTTAGCACTAACAATCACAGGATATGTAGAATTTTGACCAAGAAAAACATACCTGAGATTTGTTGGAAGAGGTTTTAACTCTACCTTCGGTGCTTCACTTCTTTCAAGCATTGGTGGTGAAGCTGTATCTTGCTTCAAATCTCCAATCTCCTCAACACTAGCCATAGGCAAAGGTGAATTTCCTTCTAAAATTTGAGCATATTCTACAGCTTCTTCAATCTCATCCCCCTTCTTGATGTTGTGAACTAAACAAGCTTCTAATGGATCTTCAGGATGTTGTTTTTTGAACACTTTTCTGACCACTTCATCTACCATATCAATTCTCAAGCATGAATTTGAATCAGAATCATCTTTCTTTTTCATTGCTTGGAACAGATTAAATTCAACTTTTTCTTGCCTAACTTCTAATGTAAGCCTTCCATTCTTTACATTAATCACAGCTCCAGCAGTCGCAAGGAAAGGTCTACCAAGAATAATAGGAATGTGTACATCCTCTTCCATTTCCAATACTACAAAGTCCATCGGTATGAAAAATTTTCCAACTTTCAGAGGAACATTCTCAATCACCCCAATTGGAAATTTAATAGACCTATCTGCTAACTGTAGTGAAATGGTGGTAGGCTTCATTTCTCCAATCTTCATTTTCTCATAGATAGACAATGGCATTAGACTAACACTGGCTCCAAGATCACATAAAGCCTTATCTATAATGATATCTCCAATGTGTGACATGGTATGGAAAAACTATTAGGATCTTTCAGTTTGGGTGGAAGCTTATTTTGCAAGATAGCACTGCTTTCTTCTGTAAGAGCTACGATCTCAAATTCTTCCAACTTCTTCTTGTTAGACAAAATCTCCTTCAAAAATTTAGCATATGAAGGCATTTGTGCTAAGGCATCAGTGAAAGGAATAGTCACATGCAAAGACTTCAATACCTCCAAAAACTTCCCAAATTGTTTATCCAATTTTGCTTTTTGGAACCTTTGTGGGAACGGTAAAGGTGGCATGTAGGCTTTAGGTGCTACATATTTAGGTTCTTCCTCTTCACTCTCTCTCTCTTTACTTCCTTTTTCTTCCACTGAACTCTCTTTCTCACTTTCTTCTCTAACCTCAACTTCAGCTTTTTCATCTCCTTCTCTATTTTTCTCTTCTTTAACTTTCTCTTCAATCTTTTTATCTCCACTCTCCAATATTTTTCCACTTCTCAATGTAATAGCCTTGCAATGCTCCCTTGAACTTTCTAGTTGGCTAGGTAGCTTCCCAAATGCTTTGTTGTTTAAAGAGCTAGCTTGTTAAGCTATTTGATTCTCCAACATCTTGTTGTGTGTTGCCATTTGATCCACTTTAGATGCCAATTGAGAAATAATTTCTTGTTGACTTTGATGGCTTACTAATAGAGTCTCAATCATGGCTTCCAATCTAGCTGTCTTGTCTGGTTGTGTTTATTCTAGTGGAGGTTATCGTGGTTGTGGTGGAGCAGGTGCATCTTGAGGCTTAGGAATTCCAGGAGGAGGACCTCTATTCTGCTGAATATGCTGATGTTGTTGATACCCAGAAGGTTCCTGAAAATTCTGGTGTTGTCCTTGTCTACCTCCCCAAGAGAAATTAGGGTGGTTTCTCCATGTTGCATCATAAGTTGCAGAAAATGGGTTACCACTTGGTCTTTGATTGTAGTTCCCCACATAATCCACTTGCTCACTTGAAAAATCTTGACCAAATGTAGGAAAATCAGTTGCACAATTGACATTTGCAGCTCCAACATCTACTGAATTACTTGAACCTCCAACTGAAGAATCTACTTTCATGCTTAGCTTGTCCATCTTCCTTATCAAAGCATCAAACTTAGCATTAATCATATTCATGGCATCAAGCTCAAACATACCAGCTGGTTTCTTGATCTCATTCCTCTCACAACACCACTGGTAGTTGTTATAAACAATTTTATCTAGGGCAGAAAAAGCTTCATCTTCAGATTTCTCCATAAGATCACCTCCAGAAGATGTATCAATTGTACTTCTAATAGCTAGTGAAACTCCATTGTAAAAGTGTTAAACAAGTATCCACTTAGGAATCCCATGGTGTGGACATCTCCTTTGCAAATCTTTGCACCTCTCCCATGCTTCATACAAGCTCTCATCATCTTTAGGTTTGAAAGAAGTCAGCTCATTTCTTAGCTTAGCTGTCTTGCTTGGTGGAAAATATTGAGCTAAAAATGCTTGAGAAAGTTCATCCCAAGTTGTGATAGAACCCGGTGGCAAAGAATGTAACCACTCTCTAGCTCGGTCCTTCAAAGAAAAAGGAAATAATCTGAGTCGAATTGCATCATCAGAAACTCCATTTATCTTCAACATATCAGTAATCTCAAGAAAGTGTGCTAGATGAACATGTGGACATTCACCTGGACTTCCCCCAAATTGTGATTGTTATACCATCTGACACAGTGCAGGCTTCAATTCAAAATTATTAGCTTCTACTCTTGGTCTTTTGATACTTGGCATGAAATCCCCAATGTTAGGATAGGCATAATCCTTCACAGAATGGTTGTTATTGTTGTTGGCCATCTCTTCTTGTAGTTGCTCTTGCTCTTGCTCTTGCTCTTGCTCTTGCTCTTGTGCTCTTTCTTGTTGTTGTTGAGCTTTAAATTCAGCTTTTCTCCTCTTAGCTTCTGCTCTTAAAGCTCTTACTGTCTTTTCTATTTCTAGATCAAAGAATAAATTGATTTCTTCACTTTTTGTCCTTCTCATAAAATAAAGTATCTAAAAAACAAAATAAACAAATTCTCAAAGTAAAATGGTAAAAGAAATCAAAAATAAAATAAAATGCCCAAATTAACCAAACAAACAATTGTTCAATATCAAACAAAAATCAAATCCCTGGCAACGGCGTCAAAAACTTGATGCATGTGTCTGCAAGTGTACGGGTTATACCAAGTAATAGGGTGAAAAGTCAAGTATCGTTCCCATGAGGATTTGCTGTTTGAATACCAAACTATGAATGAAGCAATTATTTGGGCTAATGATTGATGAATAAATAGTAAATGTAAATGAGCAAAGTAAATTAATGAATCTAATTGGAATGAGTAAAGAACAAGCAAATAAATTCTAAATCTAGATGCAATTGAACTAAATTAACAATGGGTAATTTAAATCAAAGTCTAATTATGATAAAAATGATTCCAGAGTTGGGGGTTTATGCATAAATTATTTAGAATTTGTCCTAGGTATTCCAATTTTAAGGGAAAATAGAGTTTGAAGGTGATTGATTCTAAATTCCTTTGATATCTTTTTCAAGTAAACCAAAGTGTGATCTAAAATAACCAAACCTACTTTCGTATGATATTTGATTACTTTAAAACCCATTAAGTTTTGTAACCAATCATTAATTCCTCTTAAAACCCTAGTTTATTTCTAAATCTAGGTAAATTTAAGTTCTAATCCTTGATTATTTATCAATGATCTTCATCTTTCGGTCCTTCAATTAAAGATTAACACAATACCCAATGGGTACCAACATTAGGCAAGTAAATCAAGCACAAAAGGAAAGAATCAAAACTCATATTTATATAAAATATGGAAATAACCAGTCCAAATCCACAAATTAATCTAAAACATATTTTCCAACTTTGAAATCCAGAGAGTTTACTCACTCATTTTGGTATTTACAAGAGAAATTGATAGAAAAGTAAAGAAAAACATGATAAGAGGACTAAAAATAGAAAAACCCAGGTAGAGGGACCAAACACTCTGACTCTTGGAGCTTCCAGAAATGGCAGCAGCAGCTCCTCTTGTGCAGAACTGATGACGTCCTCCTCCCTTTTCTTTTCTTTTTTTGTAATTTTCTTTTCTTTTGTTTCTTATTGTTTTCTCTCGTTACCTCTTGTGGCAAAAACTAGAAAAGGATGCTTTTATATGGTCTCAAAAGTTGCCCTAAAAATAGATAAAAGCCAAGGAGTGGATAGGAAATGAGGTGTAGAAATATCTAAGTCAGTAAAGTCATTTATGTTTTGGGCAGTCTGCTTAGGGTACTGCTTACCCTAAGCAGCTTCTTCAGTAATTTTCGGCTTGTGATTACACTGTCTGCTTAAGGTTAAGCAGACCCTCAGCAAATTTTGGCAGGTTTGGAATAAAATGAGTTTTTCTGCTTATGCTTGACTTTCAGCTTAACCTGTGTTGCACCTTAAGCACTGCTGCTTACCCTAAGCAGGATCTCAAGCAGGATCTTAAGCAATTCTCAGCAGGTTTTGGGATGAAAGCTTGAATGTGTAGGATTTAAGCTATGCTTGACTTGTGGCTTAAGGTTAAGCAATATGACATACCCTGAGCAGCATCATAAGCAAAGTCTCAAGCAAATTTCGGCTGGTTTGATCTTTCAAGGCTTGATTTCTTCAACTTTCCTTCATGCTTAAGGAACTCCAAATTTCTTCAAATCAATCCTAATGCACTCATTGACCCTAAATTTGCAGTAAAAACCTATTAAAAACAACAAAATTACAAAAATCAAATATAAAGTAACTAAAGTTAACAAATAAACTAAAATAAAGCTAAAAACATAAAATATACTAAAATATAAGGGCAAAATGGATGTAAAACTACCCTAAAATGCCTATATGGAATGAGTGCAACAATATGATTGATTATTTGATATAAAAAAATTATTAGTAAAATACCAAAATTTAAATTTTAAATTTTAAAACTATATGTTATGAGAAAAATTTTTAAATAATAAATTAGCAACAAAATTAATAATTAAATTGATTCTGCTTAATTAAATTAGAAAAATGTATTGGATATCATTTAAATGCAATCAATGAGACCCGAATGATGCTTCAACAGCAAACTTTGTACTTCCCTTGATTTTTATAATATCGTGGTTGCCTCATTATAACAAAAATGTCTATAACAATATTCAACTAATATTATTATAAGTAAAATAAATATTATTATAAGTTTATATTAATTTTTCTTATATAATTTTTATGTAACAGCTTGATCCTTCTCCAGTTAGTATTGTCCGCCTTGGCCCATGGGCCTCACGGATTTGTCCCTTGGGAGGTTTCATTCCCAAAAGCGCGCTGACCAGGTGAGGAAGGCTCTCACATATATGGCCCAAATCTTTTCTTCCCGTTTCCGATGTGGGACACGAAGTTTCCACCCGGCGTAGCTGGTTGAACAAGCACGCCCCAACCCCATCCTCGGTCGTGACAAGCCCACGACTTCCGCCTGTGCGTCCTCGCACCACACACCGTACTAGAGGAGTCCACTGATACCAAATTGTAACAGCTTGATCTTTCTTCATGGGCCACGGATCTTTGGGAGGTTTCATTCCCAAAAGCGCTTTTGGGAATGAAACCTCCCAAGGGACAAATCCGTGAGGCCCATGGGCCAAAGCGGACAATACTAACTGGAGAAGGATTGGGCTGTTACATTTTATATGTCTACGTCACCTTATGTTTGAGCGACGTTCTAATAAACGTTTGCAAAAAAATTATGTGAGAATATTTTTAATAAAAACTAATTATGAGACATAGTGAAGTTCTTTACTTTTTGGTAGAAAACATAGTGAAGTAGAATATTGTTAAATACCAATAATTTGACATGGAAAGTAATCACAGCCAATGTTGATTATAAATATTATTTGAAATTAATTAATTATGAATTAGATTCATATAGTTGAATAATTAAGAATTTCAAAAACGCTTCTTAAAAATTGGGACAAACATTTAACAACATTAAAAAGAATGAAAAAAAATCTTCCAGAGAAAGGAAATAAAACTTAATTTATAAATAAAACCAAACTTAAAAATAGCAAATCATATATATTAGTTCATGTCTAAAATTCATCTTAATTATATTATTAAAGGGCATAAAAAGACCAAAGAAATATACAGTAAAAGATTGTTTAGCCCCGCTAACAGAGTTTGATATGAATGATAAAATATTTTGTATCTTCTAAGTAAGGTTGAGGATTTAATCCTTATGAATGAAGAAAATATCCGTTGAGAGCGCTTTACCCCATAATATACCTTTCCGATGTGAGTAGGAGTAGATTTAACTCAATAGACTAAAAGATACCTATAATTTACTAGAAAAATATATATATATATTTAGCTCATTCCATTTTTTGTTTAGATATACATCTTCATATGATATCATTACTGATGATCATTATGAGCGAATAACACTCTTATACATAACATATTCTTATCTTAAACACTTGCTTCTAACAAAGGTTATAATTTGAAAACTAAATATTCTTAGTATTCACATGCGAAATAAAATCCCAGCTTAAAATTTTTAATGGATAAATCTGGCCATGAGGTTTCAAAAAAGTTTCTTCTAGATATTTAAACAAGTAGAAATTAATAAAATTACAAAAAAAAAATAGTGAGAGTCTAGACGCCAAAATTTCAATATTTAAATATTTATTATAATCAAGGAAAATTTACTTATCGTATTTATATCAAAGATTATGATAGGCACCACATGAAAAAATAAATAAATAATTATCTATTTTAAAGTACGTACTCATTGTTCTGTAAATATTAATGATGTCACTCAGAAATTGTATGACATGCTTATGGTTGTTAATCAAGAGTTGTGAACGAGTTATGAAAAGCACTCTCAGAAATTGCAAGGACGTTGAACATCAAGACAGAACATTATTTGTCCAAAAGATGCATTGGTGAACTCTGTCATTTTATGAAAGAGTTGTTACCATTTGATAATGTTATAATGGACAACTTCTACAGCATAAAGAAGTTTGTCCAAGGCTAGGGACTACTGGTGGAAAAGAGTCACTACTGTAAAACCAATTGTATGGTGTATGCCAAACAATTGCATGTATGACATATTGGGGTGAATACAACGAATTAACAAGTTGCAAATTCTATTAGCATCCTTGGTACACAAGTGACAAAAGAGGACCTGCTACACAAAACAAATGTCCCATATAAGAAGTCAGACATTTTCACTCACCCCAAGGTTGCAAAGATTATATGCATTGAACGAAATGGCTAAGGAAATGAGATGGCACTCGGAGCATGAGACTAAAGATGGGGTATTGTGTCTGTAACACCCCACTGCCTACAAAGATAGCCGAGCAAGACGTCTTTATACGGCGTGCCGTAGCACCTAGTCTGTGATTATCTCATTTCCTGAACTCAATTTGATTTTAAGAAGTCCTTTATGTAAAATTCATATCACGCTAGTTCTATTTTCGTACTTTAATAAAATCAGTGTTTCAAAAATGGTAATAAAATCCCAGCAAGGTGCCGTCTGTATTTTGGACAAACTGTCCTTCTAAACCTGTTAAAAACAGTTCAATATGATTATATCAATCTTCCAACTAATTTTTCAATCTCAAAATTTCATAATTTCAAAATACAATCCATCATAATTTACATTCATCCAAACACTCTCCATGGGAATTTAATATGTACAAATTATTACAAAATTTAACGTTTTATAATATACATATTACATAACAAAATGTTAAAATACAGCTGATAGTCATTACACAAGATCCTAAGTCTTACCATGTATGCAGTGTAGTGCAGATGACTCGACTCTCGTGCAGACCATTGCCTCACCCGATCGTAGGTATGCTAAGCTCCCCAGTTGTATCTCCAATACCTACACATTACAAAAACAACGTGCTAAGCAATTTTGCTTAGTGGTGCCAAATATAAAGAAATATACACTAAAATAAAGTAAATGAATTGTTTATGAATTTATGACATCGATATTCTTTACAGTTGTTGATTCTACTTTTATTTGCTAACATTTCAATTTGTGCTAATTTTGGTGGTGCTGTATGTCAGAAGACTGGATTTAGCTATTTATATTTAATAGTGCTTAAATTAACTATCCGTGTAGCCTATATACTGACCAGACTGGATAAACAGATATACTGGCATTAGGTACCTAGTACCTCGAGCCGTCACACCATCAATCACAAAGTGTCTCCCGGTGTGCAAATAGTGTGGCTTAAAAGCCATATAATAAATCTAGCGATAAGCCAAGTATAATAACACAATATGTATAGCCGTAGGCTATTGAAGTCACAGTGCGGCATAATAAGCCGTAAAAACATAGTATGGCATGAAGCCATTTACAGAACAGCTGTTAGAATCCTATTGGCATGCCAACCTATCCAAACTAGTCAACTAGGCAAACTAGGGCACATTATAAATTAATTATTTAATTCTTCAATTTTTGGAGTTTACTAGCTATTATGTAATTCACAAGTCAATGTAAATGTTGACCTTTTTAGGTACTATGGCTAAGTTGATTCTAGCATCAACATGTCACAAATTGTAATTCAATATGCTGCCAATATAATGCAGTTTACCATTTTTACAAGTTGGCATTCATTGCCAAATAACTTCAAGCATTATTGTATGTAAATGTCAAATTTTTAGTTTTAGTGTGCTAGATTGGTCTAGCTTAATGTCCTATTTCTCTTGGTTTTTAGCTTCTGGTCAAAGAAGAAAAATTGTAGCTCTATGTCTTATTGAACCTTTGGCAAAATTTCAGGTCATTCTGAGTTGTATAGTCCAAGATATGGTCAATTTACTAAAACTGGACAGATTGCACCTTTAGTGCAAAATTTGGTTAATTTTAGGTCACATTTAGTTCTGGCAGTTTTGGTACCTGAACTTATGCAAGCTATTTGACTTAGTTCTGGCCATTTATGGGCTTTGGTGTCTTCATAAGAATTGTAGCTCTATGTCTAATCTATCCATGATAAAAATTTCAGGTCAATTGGACCTGTTTTGAGTGAGTTATGGTCATCCTAATGACTACTGTTCATATAGTCAAAAATCTGGGTTTGCAAGGTTGCTATTCCGGATTTGGTCATTTTTAAGGTCAGTTTCTAGGTAGAATTTTGGCAACATTTCTACATGAAAGTTGGCCTATTTGGTGTCTAGTTTCACCCCCCCCCCCCCCTCATTGGCCTCATACCAATTGGGTTCACAGTTTTACACTTATGACCTAATTTAGGTCCTGCCAACACATACAACCTGCATTTGAATATTATACTTCCAATTTTGACAATCCTCCTCCTCCCAATACTTCAACATTCAATCATGGCACTTCTATATATAATGTACACAATTCCAGCAAAGTATTTTGAACAAAACACTCAAGAGCTCAATGCACACAATACACCATTCAAGTTCAACATTTACTTCCACCAAAATTCAACATACCTCAATATCAATATTACACATACTCTTCCATGGCAACTACACATGCTACCCACAATTTAACACTATGACATCTCATCAATAAATTACATAAACTCACATACAATTTCATGATATTATAGGCTGCCTAACATGGCAGTTTACCAAAGCATCAAAGTCCCATCTTCAAACCTTTAATTCAACCACTAACATGCACATACTTGGACATTAACCTACTACAACTTCCATTTGAGTTAATCAATCTTGATTCCCATCCATTAGAGGTAAGAAAAACTCAAATATAACAAACCTTCATGGCTGCCGAAAATGGACAAGTTCATATCTCAATATTTCCTTCCTTTCTCTTCACCAAATTACTCACCTCAACCTAAACACAAGGTTTACTAAAGCAAGAGAGAGGATTTGGACACTTACCTCTTATGAGCTTTCTCAAAACTCCACCAAAACTCTTCTTTCTTGTTCCCAATATGTTGCCCAAGATGTATAGACCAACTTTAGTGAAGGAGCTTGAGAAAACTATGGCTTATTCATGGTGGATATGAAGCTCTTGCTTGGGACGTTAATGGTGGTTTTTGGGAGGATATTGTATTCGGCCAAGAAATGGATTGAAGGAAGAAGATGCTGAATAGTTGTACACATGTCCATTAGTGAAGTTTATGTAATCCCATAGTGCTCCACCAATCCTCCTTAATATATTATAATAATCCACTTTAGTTAATTCCATTACACCCCTTAATTTCTTCCTAATTACCTTTTATACATAATTTCATTTTTCATTGTATTATCAAAATTTAACACTACTAATTTTTCATGGACATTTAGGTTAAAAGTTAACTCTAGGTGTCAAATGACCAAAATGTCCCTCTTCGGGTTGTATTCCCGATTTTTCGGTAATACCGATTTTTGTCGATTTCTTCATTTTTTTGTTTTTCTTTATACTAATTTATTAATTTTTTTTGACATTTTTAATGTCAATTACATTTCAATAAACCTTTAATTATGTCCCGAAATTTAATTCCGAGGGTTCCCCGCGGTCCTGGGGTCGGAAATTGCCTTCACCGTAACTTCCTGGTGCGATTACCCATCGTTAAAGTGCCGGCTTGTTTAACCTAGTTTCATTTTCTCTCTTTCATTTTTTTTAAATTTTTTTTGTATTTTCTTTTTATTTATTTCATCATTATATGTCTGTTCACTATCATCGAAGTGTAGTTCCAGACATCCTGACTTGCCCGGACTGATATTAGGTCACTGGAGCAATAGAACATACAGAACACGTACAGGGAGGATGTTACAGTGTCATTGTTTCAGATGCTCTTACATGGAAATATTTCAATCAGACGCATCCTTTAATTTTTCATATTATACTCCTTAATAATCAAAGGATAAACTAAAATAAATATAACAAATTATAAAATGAGAGTGCAATCTTATATTTGTCACACCCTACTTCTAGAAAGGAAGAATAAAAATTACCACTGATGTACCCTCTTACCAATGCTGCCCTTTAGCCATTTCCAGCATTCATGAAGTTAAAACCACCCCTAACAGCTTCCTTCTGTCATCTATAAATCAAGAAATGTCCTTTACACTTTGATTTCATTAGGTATTGAAGGAAGACTGACAAAAATCCAACTTAGTGTTGTTTCAAGAACATGATGGCAGCCTGAAAGTTCCTTAATTTCTGAAGTTTTGATGTTTAATTTCACAATGGATGGTAGGTAAGTGATTTCTACCATGGTGTTATTCACTGAGTTTATACTCACCCAATTATTTTAATATTGTCGACACCATATTTTGGCCGATCCCCAGAATCAATAAACTTCGAAACCGATCCCTAGCACTAAGTCTCTCCTCGCCATCTAACCACGGTTCCAATCTCTCTTCACAGAAAGTTGAGTCAATGCTAAGTCCTCATATCAGTCAAAGACTTACCGGTCTCTCAAGTCATTCACCGATCTCTCAAGCCCATTGTCAAATATCCTGACCAGTTAACTACATTCCCGATCTCTCTTGTCAGATGAAATTGAACTAACACTAGAACCTTGCTGCCAGTATTTATGGTCGACCTCTCTTTTAAAAGTTTAGGAATAATCAAGCTAAGGTTCTAATCCGGCTTAATGAAGATCCCGATCTTAGATGTTCAAGCCAAAATTTTCAATTAAGTTCCGTTTAGCAATCTCATGCATGTCGTATTTTCCGATCTCTCACACTTAGGATAATAATAGTTTTCAGTTATTTCAATATACTCAGACAATCAAGTGTTTAGAAATTTTCTGATCACAACCATTCATCGAACAAAAGAGGCATTCTATTTCATTTCATTGCAAAATTTGTACAAGTTATTCTACTGGGGATCACCCCACCGATCTACATTTCGCTCATCCTCTCCTCCTCTTCACTATCCTCACCCTCGCTCGGAGCCGTGTCGCCATCCAAGAGAAGTCCTCTCGGGTAACGCTCGAGTTTGGCCAAGAGGTCCTTGTGAGCATTCACATAGGCACCGCTATTCCGCCACCATTTCTTCGCCTTTCGCCTTAAGCTCCTCGATAAGTTGAGCGACTTGAGAAGCTTCATGGCCGAAGTGCTGGACTTCCCGAGGGCACGATCCTTTTCACCGTAATATGATTCTGCTCGCCACTGCCTTCATAGAACTTCGCCCGCCTCAACTTGAGATATGTAATCCTGAGCAGATGAGAGTTGGAATCGGAGGGATGCCACTTCTTGACTCTTCTTCTCGACCTCCTTACCCAGGCGATGAGCCTTTTCCCGAACCATGGTCTGGTTCACCAGACACTCCACGTTCAGGATCATGGATCGAGTCAAGATATCATCAAGGCTGTCCAGGATAGCCTGTCCCGATCCTCCTGAAGGCAGATAGAAGACCCCAAGACTTTGGCAAAACCTGGGTTCTCCCGAACAGTCCGATTGTTCTCCAGAGAAGCGATCAGCACTTGAGCGCCACGAGAAGAGGGCTTCGAAGAAGGTCGAGAATGACCCCCTTCTGTGCTTGGACCAGCTGGAGGAGGTCGAGCCGGCTCTTCTCGTTGAGGAGGAGATCGGACAGCTTCAGTGATCGGCGGCCATGAAGGTCGGGGCGGGTCCCCTTGTACCTCCCTAGGTTCATGACCAGGTGTTCGAAGCATTTCCTAGCGCTTCATCTCCTTTATTTTCCGGGAGATCTCTCTTTCTTTCTTCCGCTTCCTGGAACCCTCACCACCCGCCATACCTGCACAAAGAAGAGGTCAGTGAGATCGCTAAGGTCCTGAGATCTGAGATGTAGAAAATACCAGTGCCGAGGTCAGAGAGCGGAAGTTCGCGATCTTGGCCGGTGAGCAGCTGTATGGTCCAATGGTGCAGCTCGGCAGTCACCGCATCTAAACAGGAATACTTTTGAGTGGCAGCCTGATTCTTCAGATCCATCACTATTAAGCTTTCCTCCTGATTCAAGGTAATGCGCTTCGGAAGCAAGGGCCCCTGGTGCCACCAGCTACGGGGGAAGTCCTCAAAGCAGGTCGGATTTTTGCTCCTCAGAATAAAGAAGCAGTTCTTCCAATTTTTAAGGGAGGAGGGCAGATCGGTGAAGAGCCCGCAATGAGGCTTCGCCTGAAAGAACCAGTGCTCGTCGTCCTTTCGGCGAGTTAGCCTGTGCAGTTCGGCGAACACCTTAGCCGTAGGTCTGATTCCCTTAGCTCGGCATAGGCCTCGGAAGGCTACTAAGATCCGCCACGAGTTAGGGTGAACTTGAGCAATGCACACTCGGTGAAGTTTTAGGACCTCCTTGAAGAAGTCATCCAGAGGGAACCGGAGACCGGCCTTTAACTGTTCCTCGTATACCATAACCATGTCATTCTCTTCAAAGAAGTGATCGGCTCGGTGATCGCCGTGACACCGGATAAGTTCATACGAATCAGGATGAATATTGTACTCCTGGCTAAACGATTGCAGATCGGATTCTTGCAAGATCGATGGCAGCTCGTCCATAGGGAGATTCTCCCTCCCTGAAGAAGGTGCGTGCCTTGATGGTCCGATCCGCCCCCGAGCTGGAACGGAGACCCTAGGAGGTTCTTGTTGAACGCTTGGCCCGACTACCTCTTCTTCATCAGACGACCATGAGAATTGAATGGAAGGAGGGCTCGTTGCTCTCTGACCTTCGGCGCCGCTCATTTTCAAAGGAAATAAAGAATTTAAACTAAAAAGAAGGATTAAAACCCTTACCGGAGCTTGATCGGAGTCGGAAGAACTTGAGAAAACGAGAGAATTTTGAAGATTGTCCGCGAGAAACTGAAAATGGCACAAGAGAGCAGCGGGCTAACCCCACCCCTATTTATACTTGTCCGAGCATTTAATGCTCACGAGGTTCTAGGCAACGCCTCGATTGGTGGGACTCGCCAGCTGTTCTGACACCTCTCTCAAATATTCTAAAATTCCATAAAGAGATCGGCTAACTAGAAGATCGGCATATCAAGATAAATATTTCGAATTGCGGATCAGTTAAGGGTTGTTCAGTTAGGAACCAGATCGGATAAGCACATCAAAGCTCGGAAAGTAATCAATGCAATAAAATAAGATGATAATTGACAAAATAAAATTTTTATTTCCAAAAGATCGGATTACATCATTTGAGCGATCTCTAGGGATCGGATTACAATAAAGGTCTAACTACATCATTTGGGTGATCTCTAGAGATCTGATTACATTGAAGGATTACATCAAAAGGCCGATCTCTAGAGACCGGTGGAACATCCTATCTAAAAGGCCTATGTCAAAGCCTAGTCTCGTGGCTGAATCAAAAGATGTGTTTGACCAGGAGACCGGCTGTTGACATCGGATAGATGTACAGCTCAGATGGGGTGACTATGACTCCCATGAAGATGAGAGACATTGTCATTGATGTTACCGCTCGAAACCGAGCCGCTGTCGGAACACCCAATGTGGAGGAAAGACGCTGTCGGAACACCCAATGTGGTGAGAAGCCGAATAAACTCAGTTGAGCGACTCGAGACCGGCACGATCAAGGTCCGCAATCCAGATCGGTCAATTGATCCAGTTCTCTCACCATCATCAGACAAGGTTATTCGATCACCGGGATCGTAAATTTTCAGTCGGTGAGTAAAAAAGTCCATCGGAAAAAGATCAAAAGCCACAGCCGTAGCCGGAATTACTGCCGGAACAGTTAAAACAAGTAAGAAGGAAGAGAGGAAAATCAGATGAAGGAAATGTCTCTGTCGTCAGGGGTATATATAGGGGGAAAACGGGCATTTATTACTAAGCGTAAAACGGCGACGCCGAATCGAAGGAATTAATGCTTTGACCGGACCAAGGCTGATTAAGGGATCAGAAAAATAGAGATCGGAGGATGGGAGATCAGCATGAGAGATCGGAATAGGAGCGTGTCAAGAAGAGGGATTGGAAGACAAAAAGAATAAGACAAATCCCAAATAACCGTCATCAGAATCAGAGCTGAGGTAGTTAAAGTGTGGTAGACGAGATCTCCACCGCACGCCTAAGAATCGCCCACAATGCTGACAGGCGCCAGGGCATGTCATGACAGTCCTGTACATCCCAATCTCCACCGTTGATCTCACTTGTAAGGACAAACCCGGAACCCTTGGATCAAGAGAGAAGATGACAAGACCAGCGTCTTTCGCTCTTAACCCTCAGATCGTTCCGGACAAGAGGATTTAAGACCCTCAGATTGAAAGAAGAAAAGGACAAATATTCTGAAGAATAATCTCAGCCGTTCATTTTGATTCTCTTTAATTCCTGAACATCCGATCATGTCCTTCGAAATCTTGACCCTCCATCGCCCTCAAAATAAATCCTGACCCTTCATGGGGAGCACCCGATTCCTATAAATACCTGCATGAAAAACTGTTCAAGGGACGGGCAAAAAAAGAGAGGTAGTTATTATAGCGGAAGAACTCTGAAACTTTCATTCAGTTTGTTATTCTGCTACTTAGAAGTGTTGATTAAAAAGACTTTTGAAACTAGTTTTCTGAAGTGTTTTCTTGAAAAGGATTCAACATCGAACTCTACATTTTCAGTTTGTTCATTATCTGGTCACACTCTCACTTTTAGCTCTTTATCATCTCTGTTTTCATTCCCATTGTCCAAGCTCAACTTCATTCCACTCGGTTTTTATCTTAATCTGATTGCATTTTGGCTAAGCACCCTTCAGTTCACGACAAACACCGGCCCTCAGGCTAATCAATCCGCTGCCTTATCACTATTTGTCACCCCGTAGTTATTTCAATAGATTTGGCTCCTTACAGGTAAGAGCTCATATTGCTGTTTTATTAACTGTTTACGCTTACTTTTTGCACCTTATTTGTTCTTCTTACGTATGCGATTTTCTCCAAGTTCATTTTGTGCAAAAAAAATCCCAAAGAACGTTACTCTCGAATTATCTCTTTAGTGATCAGTCCATCATTTTATTAATCTTCATCATTTCTGAATGCAAGTTTTCTAGCTCCTAGCGTGTAAGTGGTTGAGTAAAACGAGGTAATCGCAACTTAAGAGTCTCTTTTAAAGGAGAGAACTGAATAACACGTCAGAAAATAGCCAAACTATTAGGTCGACGAACGCAATTTGGCAAGATACCATAAAGTGGAATAAAACCAAAGTAAACGTAAATGTAATAGATCGGATATTAATAGGTATTGGTAAAATGACTACATGGAAGGTCGGTAAATCAAGTCTAGTATTCCCGCTTAGTCACAAGGTATCCGTAAGCCTTGTCCTCAAAGATCTTTGAATGCCGTAATCCTTAGTTTTAGGCTCTTATGACATGTAGCTGAAATTAAAATTCGGGAGATCGGAAAAGTCCCTTTCAGGCTCCTGTTAATTTAAAAGAGACCGGAGGAGGGTTCTTATCCGGTCTCAACTCAAAATTTTAATAACTATTTAATAGAGATCGGAGGAGGGTTCTTATCCGGTCTCAACTCAAAATTTTGATAACTATTTAATAGAGATCGGAGGAGGGTTCTTATCCGGTCTCAACTCAAAATTTTAATAACTATTTAATAGAGATCGGAGGAGGGTTCTTATCCGGTCTCAACTCAAAATTTTAATAACTATTTAATAGAGATCGGAGGAGGGTTCTTATCCGGTCTCAACTCAAAATTTTAATAACTATTTAATAGAGATCGGAGGAGGGTTCTTATCCGATCTCCAATCAGAATTTTAATAAATAACTTAAAAGAGATCGGAGGAGAGTTCTTATCCGATTCTCACACCAAATCTTAACCTGTACGCAAGATAATCCCAAAACCAAAAATGATTCGCGACGTCAACTCACTAAGGTTGTCTCATTTACTTATGTATCTGGGTAATCCGAATTTAGTGAAAGATCAAATATTCCTTTTGTCAAAAGGATTAACATTTCCGTTCAAGCCCTCTTAACTAATTTATGAAGAACATGAAATTAAGTCTACTTACCCTTATTAAGGGACGAGGTGGGGTGCCTAACACCTTCCCCACCCGTTTACGGACCCCGAACCTATAATCTCTGTCTTGAAGTGGTTTCATTTTTAATTTATCTTCCCAAATGGTTTTCTTTAGTTTCCCTCAAAACTAAGGTGGCGACTCCTCACTCTTACCCACTTCGGTGAGTGATCGTCCAGGCGACCGCAAAATCCCTTGCGACAGCTTGGCGACTCCACTGGGGATGTACTGACTTAACCCCGGTCTAGAGGTCTAAAAGTAGGTTTAATTCTTTTTCCGATCAAATTATAGTGGGCTCATTCGGCAATATTTTAATTATTGTTATTCCACTAACTGTTTTGCTTGTTTCGCTTGTTTTATTCCCTACAGCGCTTATTGTTTGAAAAAAAGGGAAAGAAAAAAAAGAAGAAAAATCCCCTATATCGGGAAGAGGTAAAGGTGTCCCTTCACACACTGAACACCCACACGATGTCCTCACACACTTCGGCCCTATACCCGGGCTTTCTTACCCTTTTAGGAAAGTAGGAGGGAGTCATGTAGCGGTACCCGTGGGTTCTACCCCGTAATCCATGAAGGCTTCTGCTCAGATTGAAACTCGTTCTATCTACTGTGGTACTCGTGGAATTTTCCCGATAATATCATGGGGGTAGAATGGGGCTCTACTGTTTACAGTAGGGGCAATTTGGGAACCTGTGGCTTTTAGAAAATTAGATCCTGAGCTAAACTATCACGATAGCTGAAAGCCGTAGTAAACTACCTTATAAGATAGAACTATCCGAATAGGTAGCGCTCATCCGATATCAGGAGTCTCCCTATTATAGGACAAAAGGGGCATACTTACTCTTACCCTGCTCTGCTTTAATTTCCTTTTGTTCATTTTTGTGAGGGTAATTTTGAATTTTACTGAAACACCTACGCATTTTCCTACTTTGATAAATGTGTATGTGTCACCTTGTCAGCAGTAAAATTCAAAATTACCCTAATTTATCTTGCTAACAAGTTTTCCCGCAGGCATCACCAAATCGAGAGTCTGTGTAAGGGATAAGCGTCATTTTTATCATGGCATCCTCGAGTCAGTCGGCAGAAAAGGTTCAGAATGCTAAACTTTGGTCCAAATCAGCTCATAGTCCGGTACCCTCGCAAAATGATGTTTCCAAGGCACATGCTAGCTCACTACCTTCATTGGATCTTAATAAAATTGAGGTCAGAATCAACAGCCTCGAGGGTCTGTATAATAGATGGAGGTCGCTTCCCGATCAGGTCAAGGCACGATTCGAAGAGAAGTATGGGAGGATTGCAACCTTAATGCGAGTCAAGGTCCAAATCCCGGCATTAAAGGCCATGTTGTCGGTTTGGAACCCTAAGTACGGGGTATTCTCTTTCAATGATATTGATACAGTTCCCACTATGGAAGAATATCAGGCATTATTAGGGATTCCTTATTCAACACAAAATCGGATCTACCTACACCTTGAGCATAGGCAGACCTGGAAACGATTAACACATTTGTTGGGTATTCCTTCAGAGGAAGCAAAGTCCAAAGAAACTATCAAAGGGAACACGCATGGATGGTATTGGACCTACCTCGAAAAACGATTAGATCAATACATCCAAGAAAAACAGTGGGATCAAGCTTCTGTAGCACTCGCCTTGGGAATCTATGGTCTGATTTTGTTCCCGGGACCATTGGGAATCGTAACTTGCAGCGCGGTGGAAGTATTCTGGACGGTTGAAAGGCATGAGATCAATCCGATACCGGCAATTCTTGCGGAAACCTTGTTAACCCTAACCTACTGCAGACAACAGGGGAAAGGGTCCATTAAGTGTTGTTCTCAGTTGCTATACCTCTGGATTATCAGCCACATGTGTCCTATGGAGACAAAGGGATTAACTTGGTACCTTGACCAGCCTCCCATCGAAAAGATGACCTGGTTAGTAATCAGCCCGAAGAATGAACAGCAGTGGTGGGAACGGATTTTGAGTTTCAATAGCCATGATTACTGTTGGAGGAAGCTGTGGACGTCCGGCCAACTCGTTTTGATCGGTACGGGAGGTAATCAGTCGGTATCCCTAATCGGAGTAACCGGATATACAAGTTACACTCCGGCATTGGTAATGAAGTAGTTTGGCTCAACGCAGTCCATGATCAACATTGAAGAATACCACCAAGGTCACCTCTACCATGAGCTCAAGGAAGAGGAAAGATTGAAACTGGCTCACATGTCTTGGGAAAACATTACTCTGATGGAGAGATCGCCTAAAGGCCCAAGTGCCTCGGGCGATTATCTTAAATGGAGAGCTGACAGGGACCGAGAACACTCAACTACTGCACTTCGAGGACAAAGAACCTCGCCAAAACGTTCTATTAGAAGAAGCTGATAATCGTCTGCTTGACTCACTACAAAAAGCAAACACTGAGAACTCACAACTGCAAGAACAAATGAAACAGTTGGAGGACCAACAGCAGAAACTTAAAAGAAAAGTGAGAAGACTCAAGGAAGAGGCAAGGGCCGAAAGGATGGGGTTCGAAGAGCAAGAAGTACACTGGGAAGAGGAAAGAGACTCTCTCCAAGCTGAGGTAAAAGAAGTAAAAGTGCAGAATAGTAAGCTTCAGGAAAAGGTGAAATACCAAGAGGTGCTCGTTGAAGAGTATAAACAGGAAAACAAAAAGAAGAAGCTCGAATCAAAAGAACAGGCACTACTCATCAACGATATCTTGAAAGAGTGTGCTAAGGAAAGGAAAGAGAAAGAAAAACAAGCTGCTCTCTATCAAGGACTGAAAGAGAATGTTGACCAGCTGGAAAGAACGATAGCACAGGGAAAACAAGAACTATTACCTGAATCCGAATATGCTCTCAAAGCATTCGACCCTGCCAAGCAAGAAGAAAGGTTATATGAGTATCTCAGAAAATGTCATCTCATTATAAAGAACCTTCCAGAGCCTAGGCCGATGTAAAGAATACGGTGTACAAATTATTCAGTTAATGAAATGATTTTTGGACCATTGTTTAGCAAATTTGTGAATGAATAATATGACTCCCGTAGGAACTCCCTCGCTAGGGTTATGTGAAAAATTGAATGCGCTATATGGACAGGTATCATAAATGCGCATTCAATCCAGTCATTCACAGTCAGACTATCGAACGATGCCATGATAAAATTGATGCGATTATCCTTTTACAGATTTCAACCTGGCTCTCAAATGCCACTGTATCCTTCGTCCAGACCAGGACTTTTAGTTTCTTTGCAAAATTCAAAGTTCATTTAAAATTTTCTTTTTACCTCCTTACAGGAAAAACAACATTGCTTCGAACAAGGTAAGTCTGACCAAGCATGCAATTCAACCCCAGCGAGTGTACTTAACAAGATCTCGAACAAGAAAACTAATGGAAGACCAGGATCAAGTACAGAACCTACAGGGGCAAGTGTCTGAACTAAAAGACCAGGTTTTAGAACTTATGAAACTGATGAGGGAGATGTCCCAAAATAAGCCAGCTTCAGACCTTAACCTACCATTACCTCCCCCACCTCCTACAACGGTTGATTCTCACTATGCTTCAACCTCTTTCACTTTCCAACCACCAATCCAGGATCCGACGGTCACTGTCAATCCGGTTCCACTAAATAATGAACCTCCTTTCTCTTATTACCCAACCATCCAGAATGCCGAACCATCCCTTTCGGTCCCGAACCCTCCAATTGTAACAGCCCGATCTTTCTCCAGTTAGTATTGTCCGCTTTGGCCCATGGGCCTCACGGATTTGTCCCTTGGGAGGTTTCATTCCCAAAAGCGCTACCGACTGTGTGAGGAAGGCTCCCACATATATGGCCCAAATCTTTTCTTCCCGTTTTCGATGTGGGACACGAAGTTTCCACCCCAGTGCGTAGCTGGTTGAACAAGCACGTCCCAACCCCATCCCTGGGTCGTGACAAGCCCACCAACTTCCGCTTGGTGCGTCCTCGCACCACACACCGTACTAGAGGGAGTCCAGCTCTGATACCAAATTGCCAATTCATTCTGTCCCTCATTTCCCAATCGGGGGAGTACCTCACACAATAGGAGGGGAAAGTAAGATGAGAGAAAATGAGAAGCTGTCCGCTCTGGAAGAGAGATTGAGAGCTATAGAGGGCCTGAATATGTATGGCTCAGTTGACGTGGCATCACTAAGATTAGTACCGGATGTGGTGGTGCCACCCAAATTCAAGGTCCCCGATTTTGATAAGTATACTGGGAATTCGGACCCTCGAACATTTGGCCACCTATATTGCCAAGATGTCCTCTATGACAGATGATGACAGACTATTAATCCACTTCTTTCACGAGCCTCTCCGAGCGTACTCGAGGTGGTGCGTTGATTAGACAGAGCATTGCGCTCTGGAAGGATTTAGCTGAGGCCTTTTTGAAGCAGTACAAATTTAACTGCGATGTGGCCCCCACAAGGAGGGATCTTCAAAACTTGGTACAGAAGGACAGGGAAAGCTTCAAGGAGTATGCTCAAAGATGGAGAGAAAAGGCGGTAGAAGTGCATCCCCCGGTGACCGACAATGAGCTATGCTCTCTGTTCATCGAAACTTTGAAGGCCCCTTACTTCAACTTGATGATTGGGAACACTTCCAACAGCTTCTCTGACATCATACAGGCTGGTGAAAGAATAGAGGCCAACCTAAGAATGGGACGATTGCAGGAGTTGGCTGAGAACCCTGCAAAGAAAACTGCTAATTTTGGCAAGAAAAAGGAGGGTGATGTCCATTCAGTCACCCGGCAGAATAATTAGTCTCCACTACCTCAAAACAATTATCGGCCACATCCTCCCCCTCACGGCCAAACAATCACAAATATTCCACCTCCTTTCCCAAATTATCCACACCCGCGCCCACAATATCCCCCACCTACAAATTACCAACCAAGACCACCTCCTCCTCCTGCTCAACCAAGACCACCACAAAACAACCCAAGACCCCCAAGAAACCCTGATCCACCTCTTCCCCTCCCACTCAGTGAAATATACCGATACCTTGTCGGTATAAATCAGATTGTACCGGTTCCCCTAGACCCAATCCAGCCACCATACCCTAGATGGTATGATGCCACTGCCCGTTGTGAATACCATGGAGGGGCACAAGGGCATTCTACTGATAATTACGGGGCACTCAGAGGAAGGGTGCACGCTTTAATCCGAAACGGATGGTTGAAGATTGAGGGAAATGGTTCCCTCCCCAATATTGCCTCAAACCCATTGCCCAACCATAATACGGGTAATGGTGTAAATATGATAGAACCTGGCAGAGAAGGGTCAATACCGGAGGTAGACGAGCTCATCCCTCACTTCGAGTGGATTTTTGCCGTGGCAGTAAGAGAAGACTATCTTCGCCCCCAGATATCAGCGTCGACAAGGGATACGGGATGTCCTTACCATGGAGGGGCATCGGATCATGAGCTGCGGGATTGTGAGGGATTTAAACAAGAGGTCCTGAACCTGTTATCTCTCAAGGTTCTGAGATGCCAGACAAGGCCAAAGATGGAGGAGGGAGTGAACACCACTAGATACAGCCAGAATGCTTCTACCTCCAAACCCAGAATCACCTTCTCACCCCCAGTAGCCTCACCACCAGTAACGGTTCTCCGAGCCCCATCTCAGCTCCCTATTACCAACACCCATGCCATACCTTGGAACTACAGTTTCCAAGTCTTCACCCAAGGAGCGTTGGGCAGTACACCGGCTCCTAGCCTTGCTTCACCCCCGGCACCTCCTAAGCCATGTTTCACTCCTCATGCACACTTTCAGATGACTTATGCTGGACCTACCACCAGTGCTACTCCCCAGAATAATCCTCAACCTATCACTACCACAAAATCCTCCTCGCATGAGCAAGAGGTCGAGTTCATAACTCGAAGTGGGAGGTGTTACGTAAACGAAGAAAAAGAAAAGAGAAAGGGGAAAGTAAAGATGGGAGAGTCTTTGAAGAATGCCGAAGAGGAGGTTAAGAAGACAAAGGAAGTAGAGCCTGCTGAGCATAAAGAAGAAGAGGAACTACTGCTCCAAATAATGAAACAAAGTGAGTATAATGTAGTGGAGCAGTTGAGGAAGACACCTGCCCGAATTTCACTGTTATCGCTGATCTTGAGTTCGGAAGTGCACCGACAAGCCTTACAGAGAATCCTGGATCAGGCCTTTGTGAGCCCCGACATCACACCGGGGCAGTTTGAAAAGATAGTGGGACAAATCCAGGCATCCAGTTTTGTTACTTTCTCGGAGGACGAGATAGACCCTGCAGGCTTAGGGCACAATAAAGCTCTGCATGTAACTGTGAAATGTAAGGGCTGTATAGTGGCCAAGGTCCTCATCGATAACGGATCAGCCCTCAATGTACTGCCTAGCGCTACCTTAGCCAGATTGCCAGTTGACCAATCAGACATACGTCAAAGTGCTATGGTGGTGAGAGCCTTTGACGGTACCAGACGAGAAGTGTTGGGAGATATTGACTTGCCGCTTCAGATTGGCGCATGCACTTTCAACGTCACATTCCAGGTGATGAACATTGAGCCTGCCTATACTATGCTGCTGGGGAGGCCTTGGATCCATTCTGCGAATGCTGTTCCTTCAACTTTGCACCAGAAAATAAAATACATTAAGGACGGCAAAATCGTCACTGTAAGGGGTGAAGAAGCCATATTGGTCACCAAGCCGCAATCACTTCCTTATGTGGAAGCGGCCGAGGAGTCGTTGGAGAGTTCTTTCCAGGCCCTTGAGTTACAAGATACCGGGAAGGAGGGGGCTATGGCTATGGTGGCCAAAGTAATGTCAAGAAATGGGTATCAAGAGGGAAAAGGCCTGGGCACTGCCTTGCAAGGGATCGTGGAGCCGATACCGGCTATCCAGAAGATAGGCCGTTGCGGATTGGATTATGAGGAAGATGCTCTTATGGAGGGACGATTCTGGATGAGGAAAACACTTCGATATCAGAGATTCGACCAGAAAATTGGGAGAATGAAAGTAGTCCCGAGAATCACGGAGATCTTCACTAAACCGGTCATTCAAAATCCGGAAAATGCGGAAGAATCACCTGATGAACCATCCATTAATGTCATCCAGCTGGATTCCTTGTATGAGGCCCTAGTCTCGCCAATGACTGAGGGGCAAGAGCTGAACAACTGGACAACAGAGGACATCCCTATACTCAATTTCGAGTAAAGTACCTTTGGTTATCAACACTTGATCATTTTGTCCATGGTGACAAGTGTAATACTGTAAATGGACCTTTTTTCTTATGGCATAAACATTAATGAATTAATAGCGCATTTTAAATCCAATTCTCTTTTTCTTTCCTTTTGAATTCCATCCTTATAATATATTCTATTTTCATTCATTCAGGACCATTCATCAATTAACACCTAATAATCCAATAGACTCAGAAATTCCTCTGGTTAATTTTGAAATCCCCATAACTGCCATTACTTCAAGTGATTCTGAGGAAGACCTTACAGAAGAAAGCAATGAAAAGGATGAGCCCTCCCTAGTGCCTTGTGGAGACGAAACGCACACCATAAACTTAGGCACAGAAGAAGTAAAAAGGGAACTTAAGGTAGTGGAGAGTGAAGAATTGGGAGATATGATCAGTCTGCTTAAAGAATTCCTCGACGTGTTCTCCTGGAGCTATGATGATATGGTTGGTCTGGATCCCCAGATAGTGACGCACAAAATTCCCTTAATTCCAGGAACGATTCCGGTGAAGCAGAAACTAAGAAGAATGAATCCTGACACACTGCTCAAAGTTCGAGATGAAGTCAAGAAACAGTATGACGCTGGGTTCCTTGAAGTGGTCAAATATCCCCAATGGGTAGCTAACGTCGTCCCGGTGATGAAGAAGGACGGAAGAGTCAGAGTGTGCGTTGACTACAGGGATCTTAATAAAGCAAGCCTAAAAGACGATTTCCCTCTCCCTCACATTGATGTGTTAGTTGACAATGTTGCGGGATTGGGCAAGTGTTCGTGTATTGATGGGGCATCAGGGTACAATCAGATCCCGATGGACGAGGAAGACAAGGATAAAACTGCTTTCATCACTCAATGGGGAGTATTTTGCTATCAGGTCATGCCTTTTGGGTTGAAGAATGCTGGTGCTACTTACCAGCGCGCAATGGTCACATTATTCCACGATATGATGCATAAAGAAGTGGAGGTGTATGTGGATGATATGATCATTAAATCCAGGGGAGAAGAAAGCCACGTACAGGTAATGAGAAAAGTATTCGAAAGGCTTAGGAAATACCAGCTGAAACTGAACCCTGCCAAATGCATATTCGGAGCGAGATCGGGAAAGTTGTTGGGATTCGTAGTAAGCGAGAAAGGAATAGAAGTAGATCCAGACAAAGTTCGAGCTATTCAAGAAATGCCATCCCCAAAGACAGAAAGGGAGGTGCGCAGTTTTCTGGGAAAGTTGAACTACATTTCAAGGTTTATTTCCAATCTCACCGCAAAAGCCGAACCTATTTTTAGGCTGCTCCGGAAGAACAACTCCACCCAATGGGATTCAGTTTGCCAAGAGGCTTTTGAGAAAATCAAGCAATACTTGTCAAGCCCACCAGTATTGGTTCCACCCGTGGCAGGGAGGCCTCTTATCCTGTATATGGCGGTCCAACAGAACTCGATGGGGTGTATTTTGGGACAGCATGATGATATCGGCCGAAAAGAGAGGGCCATTTATTACCTGAGCAAGAAGTTCAATGATTGTGAGTCAAGGTACTCTTTCTTAGAAAAAACTTGCTACACGTTAGCCTGGACAGTAAACCGCCTCAAGCACTACATGTTGAATCACAAGACATGGCTCATCTCCAGGATGGATCCTATCAAATATGTATTCGAAAGCCCATTCGTGCCAGGTAGGATAGCCAAGTGGTAGGTTATACTCTCCCAATACGACATAGTCTACATGACCCGGAAAGCGGTGAAAGGTAGCGTGATCGCTGACCTCCTAGCAGAAAATCCTATCCAAGATTATGAAGCTCTGGATTTTGAGTTCCCTAATGAACATATTAATGAAGTGGACTGCGAAGAAGAGGGGCCAACCGATGTATGGGAAATGTATTTCGACGGAGCAGTTAATTTATCCGGGAATGGAATTGGAGCTGTATTGGTATCCCCGGATGGAAAACACTTCCCGATAGCTGTCAAGTTGAGATTTGACTGTACCAACAATGTCGCAGAGTATGAAGCTTGTGTGATGGGTCTACAGGCTGCCATCGAAATGAAAATCAGGAAGTTGGAGGTATACGGAGACTCAGCCCTGATTATTTATCAAGTCAAGGGAGAATGGCAAACCAAGGATCCCAAGCTAATCCCGTATCAGAAGTACTTATTGGAGCTGATCAAGAAATTCAAAGAAATCTCTTTCACTCACCTTAGTAGGGACAAGAATCAATTTGCTGATGCCTTAGCTACTCTAGCTGTTATGGCTCAAATCGAAGAGGGTCAGATGATTCAGACATTGAAGATTAAAGCAAGAAGTGAGCCAGCATATTGCTTCATGATTGAGGAAGAACCCGACAATAAATCTTGGTATCATGACATCCTGGTCTACTGCAGAACCAGAGAATTCCCCTCAGGGGCAAGCAAAAACGAAAGAAGAATGATCCGAAGATTAGCTTTGGGATACTTCCCCAGTGGGGAAGTCCTTTACAAGAGGAGCTCCAACAGCGAATTGCTGAGATGTGTGGATGTAAAGGAGGCAAAGAAAATCCTTTTCGAGACTCATGAAGGAAATTGTGCAACCCATGCCAATGGGCACATGATGGCTAAGCAAATCATGCGACGTGGGTATTTTTGGACCACAATGGAAAAGGATTGCATCGAGTATTTCCGAAAATGTCATAAGTGTCAAATCTATGCCGATCCGATAAATGTGCCACCTCACAAGTTGTTCAACCTCGTCTCACCATGGCCTTTCGCAATGTGGGGCATCGATGTGATTGGTCCCATAAATCCCAAAGCATCCAATGGGCACAGATTCATCCTTGTGGCCATCGACTATTTCTCCAAGTGGGTCGAGGCGACATCCTATGCGCACATCACACAGAATACGTTTCTCAGATTTCTCAGAAGCAATATTATCTGCCGGCATGGCCTCCCTAATGAAATCGTCACCGATAACGTTAAGAATCTGAAGGTCCGAGGATTCAGAAATTGTGTGATCAATACAAAATCCGACACCTCAATTCCTCCCCATACCGTCCCCAGATCAATGGAGTGGTGGAAGCTGCAAACAAAAACCTCAAGAGGATAATCCGGAAAATGACAGTCACGTATAGGGATTGGCATGATATGCTTCCCTACGCTCTTCACGCATACCGAACTTCCGTAAGAACCTCAATCGGGGCAACTCCATACTCGCTGGTTTACGGCATGGAAGCAGTATTGCCTATTGAAGTTGAAATTCCTTCCCTAAGGATTCTGAAGGAGTCAGGAATTGATGAGTCAGAATGGATCCAGTCAAGGTTGGATCAGTTAAACTTGTTGGATGAGAAAAGGTTAGCAGCCGCATGTCATGGGCAGTTATACCAAATGAGAATGGCTAGAGCATTTGACAAAAGCGTTCACCCACGCGAATTTCAACCCGGGGACCTAGTTCTGAAGAAAGTACTGCTGAATCAAAACGATCCCCGGGGCAAATGGTCGCCAACCTACGAGGGACCCTATGTGGTTAAAATGGCATTTTCTGGAGGAGCCTTGATCTTGACCCACGTGGACGGTGAAGAGTTTCCGAGACCTGTGAATGCTGACACCGTCAAGAGATACTATGCCTGACAAAAAAAAAAGGGTAGGAGTGAAAATCCGAAAGGGCGCTCCTAGCAAAATGTGTGAAAGAAGGCAAAAACCCCGAAAGGGCGCTTTCTGTAAAACGAGTGAAGGATAAAAACCCGAAAGGGCGTCCTGAAAAAGCGAAAAAATAAAAAATAAAAAATAAAAAAATAAAATAAAATAAAAATCTAGGGGTGAAAACCCGAAAGGGCATCCCAAGAACCAAAAGGGAGAAATAAGGAAAGAAGCATGAGACCGAGAAGGAAAATAAACCGTCGTGACATGAGGCTTCAGAGAACTCGAAATAATGGCAATTAAGGGATTTTAGAGCCGGCCACAAAAAATATGTGAGATCTATCCTTGTACCCTTCCTCTTTGAAACTCTATCTTTGTTTTTATTAAAACCATAATAAAGTCATACTTCATTCCTTATGCCACTATCTTTCTCTTATATTTATTCTTTAACATTATCCCTTTGCAATCTAGTTATTTAATGCGCTATTAATTAGTTAAAATTTTTGCCATAAGATTAGGATTTAACAATTGATAACCTCACGTACTTTACCATGAGATTTACAGGGAATGAGCCAAAAAAAAAAAAATATCTAGAGGTGAAAACCCGAAAGGGCATTTCTAGTCATATACACGAAGGGAAAGTGAAAACCCGCAAGGGCACTTTTTCGGGGAAAAGTCGAAAACAGAAGAAGGGCATTTGAAGAGTGGGGTCATGGGTCAAGTCTTGCAAACTCGTCCTCCATTAATCTTTAGCCTTCGGGATTCTGTTAAGTACACTTCATTGGGGAAGAACTTCTTGTGTCCGGATCAGGCTTGCATTGTGAGTGCAATTTAAATTTCCTGCTGATTTTAATTTCTTGCAATTTAAATTTCCCGTTATCAACCTCTGGTTCCTTGATCTAAGTTGATTTTAATTTCTTGCAATTTAAATTCCACGTTATCAACCTCTGGTTCCTTGATCTAAGTTGATTTTAATTTCCTGCAATTTACATTTCTTGCTATCAACCTCTGGTTCCTTGATCTAAGTTGATTTTAATTTCCCGCAATTTAAATTTCCTGTTATCAACCTCTGGTTCCTTGATCTAAGTTGATTTTAATTTCCTGCAATTTACATTTCTCGCTATCAACCTCTGGTTCCTTGATCTAAGTTGATTTTAATTTCTTGCAATTTAAATTTCCTGTTATCAACCTATGGTTCCTTGATCTAAGTTGATTTTAATTTCCAGCAATTTACATTTCTTGTTATCAACCTCTGGTTCCTTGATCTAAGTTGATTTTGATTTCTTGCAATTTACATTTCTTGCTATCAACCTCTGGTTCCTTGATCTAAGTTGATTTTAATTTTACGCATTTACATTTCTTGTTATCAACCTTTGGTTCCTTGATCTAAGTTGATTTTAATTTCCTGCAATTTACATTTCTTGCTATCAACCTCTGGTTCCTTGATCTAAGTTGATTTTAATTTTACGCATTTATATTTCTTGTTATCAACCTCTGGTTCCTTGATCTAAGTTGATTTTAATTTCTAGTAATTTACATTTCTTGTTATCAACCTCTGGTTCCTTGATCTAAGTTGATTTTAATTTCTTGCAATTTAAATTCCCCGCTATCAACCTCTGGTTCCTTGATCTAAGTTGATTTTAATTTCTTGCAATTTAAATTTCCTGTTATCAACCTCTGGTTCCTTGATCTAAGTTGATTTTAATTTCATGCATTTAAATTTCCTGTTATCAACCTCTGGTTCCTTGATCTAAGTTGATTTTAATTTCTTGCAATTTAAATTTCCTGTTATCAACCTCTGGTTCCTTGATCTAAGTTGATTTTAATTTCATGCACTTAAATTTCCTGTTATCAATCTCTGGTTCCTTGATCTAAGTTGATTTTAATTTCTTGCAATTTAAATTTCCTGTTATCAACCTCTGGTTCCTTGATCTAAGTTGATTTTAATTTCTCGAAATTTAAATTTCCTGTTATCAACCTCTGGTTCCTTGATCTAAGTTGATTTTAATTTCATGCATTTAAATTTCCCGCTATCAACCTCTGGTTCCTTGATCTAAGTTGATTTTAATTTCATGCATTTAAATTTCCTGTTATCAACCTCTGGTTCCTTGATCTAAGTTGATTTTAATTTCCTGCAATTTACATTTCCTGTTGTCGACCTCTGGTTCCTTGATCTAAGTCGATTTTAATTTTCTAGGCTTTTAACTTCTGTTGCCTGTCTCTAGGTCACTGATTTAGGTATGCTTTAGTTCCCTAACTTCAAGCACTTAATCGTCCAAAATACGGGTCTGAATCTTTACATAATTCTTACACGGGAAATTCTTTTCCTTTTGATAAAAATTATGTAAAGAGGGGCAGCTGTCGACACCATATTTTGGCCGATCCCCAGAATCAATAAACTTCGAAACCGATCCCTAGCACTAAGTCTCTCCTCGCCATCTAACCACGGTTCCGATCTCTCTTCACAGAAAGTTGAGTCAATGCTAAGTCCTCATATCAGTCAAAGCCTTACCGGTCTCTCAAGTCATTCACCGATCTCTCAAGCCCATTGTCAAATATCCTGACCAGTTAACTACATTCCCGATCTCTCTTGTCAGACGAAATTGAACTAACACTAGAACCTTGCTGCCAGTATTTATGGTCGACCTCTCTTTTAAAAGTTTAGGAATAATCAAGCTAAGGTTCTAATCCGGCTTAATGAAGATCCCGATCTTAGATGTTCAAGCCAAAATTTTCAATTAAGTTCCGTTTAGCAATCTCATGCATGTCGTATTTTCCGATCTCTCACACTTAGGATAATAATAGTTTTCAGTTATTTCAATATACTCAGACAATCAAGTGTTTAGAAATTTTCTGATCACAACCATTCATCGAACAAAAGAGGCATTCTATTTCATTTCATTGCAAAATTTGTACAAGTTATTCGGCTGGGGGATCACCCCCAGCCTGATCTACATTTCGCTCATCCTTTCCCTCCTCTTCACTATCCTCACCCTCGCCCCCGGGAGCCAGGTCGGCCATCCAAGAGAAGTCCTCTTCTGGGTAACGCTTCTGGAGTTCGGCCAAGAGGTCCTTGTGAGCATTCACATAGGCACCGGCTATTCCCGTCACCATTTCTTCGTCTTTCGCCTTAAGCTCCTCGATAAGTTGAGCGACTTGAGAAGCTTCGTTGGCCCGAAGTGCCTGGACTTCCCCGAGGGCACGATCCTTTTCAGCCAGAATATGATTCTGTTCGGCCAGCCTGTCTTCATAGAACTTCGCCCGCCCCTCAACTTGAGATATGTAATCCTGAGCGGATAAGAGTTGGGATCGGAGGGAAGCCACTTCTTGACTCTTCTTCTCGACCTCCTTACCCAGGCGATGAGCCTTTTCCCGAACTATGGTCTGGTTCACCAGACACTCCACGTTCAGGCTCATGGATCGAGTCAAGATATCGTCAAGGCTGTCCGGGGATAGCCTGTCCCGATCCTCCTGAAGGCAGATAGAAGACCCCAAGACTTTGGCAAAACCTGGGTTCTCCCGAACAGTCCGATTGTTCTCTAGAGAAGCGATCAGCACTTGAGCGCCACGAGAAGAGGGCTTCGAAGAAGGTCGAGAACGACCCCCTTCTGTGCTTGGAGCAGCTGGAGGAGGTCGAGCCGGCTCTTCTCGTTGAGGAGGAGATCGGACAGCTTCAGTGATCGGCGGCCCCGAAGGTCGGGGCGGGTCCCCTTGTACCTCCCTAGGTTCATGACCGGGTGTTCGAAGTATTTCCGAGCGCTTCATCTCCTTTATTTTCCGGGAGATCTCTCTTTCTTTCTTCCGCTTCCTGGAACCCTCACCACCCGCCATACCTGCACAAAGAAGAGGTCAGTGAGATCGCTAAGGTCCTAAGATCTGAGATGTAGAAAATACCAGTGCCGAGGTCAGAGAGCGGAAGTTCGCGATCTTGGCCGGTGAGCAGCTGTATGGTCCAATGGTGCAGCTCGGCAGTCATCGCATCTAAACAGGAATACTTTTGAGTGGCAGCCTGATTCTTCAGATCCATCACTATTAAGCTTTCCTCCTGGTTCAGGGTAATGCGCTTCGGAAGCAAGGGCCCCTGGTGCCACCAGCTACGGGGGAAGTCCTCAAAGCAGGTCAGATTTTTGCTCCTCAGAATAAAGAAGCGGTTCATCCAATTTTTAAGGGAGGAGGGCAAATCGGTGAAGAGCCCGCAATGAGGCTTCGCCTGAAAGAACCAAAGGCTCGCCGCCCTTTGGCGAGTTAGCCTTGATTCGCGAACACCTTAGCCGTAGGTCTGATTCCCTTAGCTCGGCATAGGCCTCGGAAGGCTACTAAGATCCGCCACGAGTTAGGGTGAACTTGAGCAATGCACACTCAGTGATGTTTTAGGACCTCCTTGAAGAAGTCATCCAGAGGGAACCGGAGACCGGCCTTTAACTGTTCCTCGTATACCATAACCATGTCATTCTCTTCAAAGAAGTGATCGGCTCGGTGATCGCCGTGACACCGGATAAGTTCGCATTTAATCGTGACGAATATTGTACTCCTGGCTAAACGATTGCAGATCGGATTCTTGCAAGATCGATGGCAGCTCGTCCATAGGGAGATTCTCCCTCCCTGAAGAAGGTGCGTGCCTTGATGGTCCGATCCGCCCGAGCCGAACGGAGACCCTAGGACGTTCTTGTTGAACGCTTGGCCCGACTACCTCTTCTTCATCAGACGACCACGAGAATTGAATGGAAGGAGGGCTCGTCGCTCTCTGACCTTCGGCGCCGCTCATTTTCAAAGGAAATAAAGAATTTAAACTAAAAAGAAGGATTAAAACCCTTACCGGAGCTTGATCGGAGTCGGAAGAGCTTGAGAAAACGAGAGAATTTTGAAGATTTGTCCGCGAGAAACTGAAAATGGCACAAGAGAGCAGCGTGCTAACCCCACCCCTATTTATACTTGTCCGAGCATTTAATGCTCACGAGGTTCTAGGCAACGCTTCGATTGGTGGGACTCGCCAGTTGTTCTGACACCTCTCTCAAATATTCCAAAATTCCATAAAGAGATCGACTAACTAGAAGATCGGCATATCAAGATAAATATTTCGAATTGCGGATCAGTTAAGGGTTGTTCAGTTAGGAACCAGATCGGATAAGCACATCAAAGCTCGGAAAGTAATCAATGCAATAAAATAAGATGATAATTGACAAAATAAAATTTTTATTTCCAAAAGATCGGATTACATCATTTGGGCAATCTCTAGGGATCGGATTACAATAAAGGTCTAACTACATCATTTGGGCGATCTCTAGAGATCTGATTACATTGAAGGATTACATCAAAAGGCCGATCTCTAGAGACCGGTGGAACATCCTATCTAAAAGGCCTATGTCAAAGCCTAGTCTCATGGCTGAATCAAAAGATGTGTTTGACCAGGAGACCGGCTGTTGACATCGGATAGATGTACAGCTCAGATGGGGTGACTATGACTCCCCTGAAGATGAGAGACATCGTCATCGATGTTACCGCTCGAAACCGAGCCGCTGTCGGAACACCCAATGTGGAGGAAAGACGCTGTCGGAACACCCAATGTGGTGAGAAGCCGAATAAACTCAGTTGAGCGACTCGAGACCGGCATGATCAAGGTCCGCAATCCAGATCGGTCAATTGATCCAGTTCTCTCACCATCATCAGATAAGGTTATTCGATCACCGGGATCGTAAATTTTCAGTCGGTGAGTAAAAAAGTCCATCGGAAAAAGATCAAAAGCCACAGCCGTAGCTGGAATTACTGCCAGAACAGTTAAAACAAGTAAGAAGGAAGAGAGGAAAATCAGATGAAGGAAACGTCTCTGTCGTCAGGGGTATATATAGGGGAAAATCGGGCATTTATTGCTGAGCAGAAAACGAAGCGGACGCTTCGGGAATCGAGGGGAAATTAATGCTTTGACCAGACCGAGGCTGATTAAGGGATCGGAATAATAGAGATCGGAGGATGGGAGATCAGCATGAAAGATCGGAATAGGAGCGTGTCAAGAAGAGGGATCGGAAGATAAAAAGAATAAGACAAATCCCAAATAACCGTCGTCAGAATCAGAGTCGAGGTAGTTAAAGCGTGGCAGACGAGATCTCCACCGCACGCCTAAGAATCGCCCGCAATGCTGACAGGCGCCAGGGCATGTCATGACAGTCCTGTACATCCCAATCTCTGTAACGCCCTCACCGTAGGTAGTCCGTACATTTTACTGTTCCGATGACTAATGTCTGTTCGGACAGTCAGGATGTCTAGAACTACACTTAAACTATAGTGAGGAGGCATAAATTAATGAAATAAATATTAAAAATATAGGAAAAATTTTGAGAAATAAAATAAAATTTAGGGAATTTATTTATTTGATACAAAAATAATAAAAATAACCCGATATGCACCATGAAAGGCATTTTGGTCATTTCATCCCTAGATGTGAATTTTGACTTAAATGTCAAATTAAAATTTGGAAATAGAATAATTAACATAAATTAATTTTATGAATTTAAAATTGAAAAATGAGAAGAGAAAGAAGAAGAAAAGAAAAGAAAAGAAAAGGAAAGAAAAGAAAAGAAAGGAAAGAAAAGAAAAGAAAGGAAATAGATTTATGAAATTTAAAAACAATAAAGTACACATAAATATATATATAAATACCCACAAGAGACAAAACCCACCAACCCTCTTCTTCTTCCTCTTCTCTCTCTCCCTCCTTGCCGTCTCCTTAGTGTCTCCTCCCTCCATTTTTGTTCTTCTTAAAGCTTGATTTTCCAAGCTTTCTCCTCCCCAAAACCCATAGACCCCTTCACAAAAAATTTAGCCCACACCATAAGGAAGCTTTAGATACCCATTAAAAGAAGAAAGATTAAAGTTTGAAGTGGGTCACAAGAGGTTAGTGCACTAATCCCTCTTCTTCTCTTTATTAAACATGAAAAGCATGTTTAGCTAAGCATAAATACCATTAAAACAAAAAGAAAATCTAGAGGAAAGAACCCTTGAATTTTTGGCAGTCATGGAACTTGAAATTTATTGCTTTTAAGTGATAGAAAATAGTTCTATGAGAATGTGTAATTAGTTGAAATGTTTGGGTGTTTGATTGTGTAGTGTTTGTGTAAATTTGAAACTTTGAAAACTAGGGTTTGTGTAAATGTTGAGGACTTTGTGTAAAATGTTAAAATTGATCTATTGGGATGAGATTGTTGCTTATAGAAGTGTATTGCATGCAAATTGAAGTAAGGAAGTTGGAGGAGGTTGAGTTTTGGAAGTGTCAATTTTCTGCAGGTTGTGTTTGTTGAGGGCAGTGTACATTTTAGGCCATAAATAAAATTGTGTGACCCCAATTGGTATGAGGCCAATTGGAGGTGAAACTAGACCCAAAATAGCCCATTTTCCATGAAGAAACCATGCCCAAATTCTGTCCAAAACTTGACCTAAATACTGCCCAAATTCGGATTTCCCTACAACCCAACCTAGAAAATGACCAAATGAACAGTACGTGTTCATTTGGTCATAACTCTCTCTATACTGGTCCAAATGACCTAAAATTTTACCCATGGAAAGTTTAGACATAGGGCTACACTTTTCATGAAGACCACTTAACCCAGTTTTGCCTTTAACAAATTCAAATTGTTAGCACAAGTTGGGTCACTGAAACTGCCAACCCAGAAAATGACCAAATGAACAGTACGTGTTCATTTGGTCATAACTCTCTATACTGGTCCAAATGACCTAAAATTTTACCCATGGAAAGTTTAGACATAGGGCTACACTTTTCATGAGGACCACTTAACCCAGTTTTGCCTTTAACAAATTCAAATTGTTAGCACAAGTTGGGTCACTGAAACTGCCAACCCAGAAAATGACCAAATGAACAGTACGTGTTCATTTGGTCATAACTCTCTCTATACTGGTCCAAATGACCTAAAATTTTACCCATGGAAAGTTTAGACATAGGGCTACACTTTTCATGAAGACCACTTAACCCAGTTTTGCCTTTAACAAATTCAAATTGTTAGCACAAGTTGGGTCACTGAAACTGCTAACCCAGAAAATGACCAAATGAACAGTACGTGTTCATTTGGTCATAACTCTCTATACTGGTCCAAATGACCTAAAATTTTACCCATGGAAAGTTTAGACATAGGGCTACACTTTTCATGAAGACCACTTAACCCAGTTTTGCCTTTAACTAATTCAAATCGTTAACACAAGTTGGGTCACTAAAACTGCCAACCCAGAAAATGTCCCAAAATACTGTTCCTTTGGTATGCTTGACCAGTTTTGGCAAAAATGCCATAACTTGGTCTCCAAATCTGCAAATTGAGTGAAACTAGTGCCAAAAGTTTTATAAGACATAGCACAACAATTTTTATGTTTTGACCAAGCTCTAGAAACCACTGCATCCTAGGGAAAATATTAGCTAAAGTTAGGAATTGAAATCTAGAAAATGTTAAGTTGAACCCAGAATGCCATTTGATACCTGTGTGTTCATTTGGCCATAACTCCCATTAGGAAATTCCATTTGAGATTTGCCAATATGATCTAGAAACATGATCCTTAGGGATACAATATTGATTTAGACACCTTTGCCAAATTCTAAGTGTAAAGACCCTAAAAAGAGGGTCAAACATACTGCCCTGAAGTTGATTTTTGCCCTTATAGGACTGAGAGTCCAGGTTAATACATTGACCATAACTCACTATACCAAGCTTAAAAAATTATGAAATTGTACCTGGGAGTCCCTAAGACATAGAGGAACATATCTTGTGAAGGAACCTAAGTCTAAAAATGACAATAAAATGATCAAATGACTGGTCAAAGTTTATTGACTAGAAATTGTAAATTCTGGACAGCTTAGAGGCAAAGGGACCAGTTATGGTATTTTGACCATAACTTGAGTTCTATAACTCCAAATTCAGTGATTCAAAAACTGAAATTCAAGTTTAAACATAGAGGAACAAGTTTTATGAAGGAAGTGTGACTAAATAGACATCCTAACCTAGTCAAATTCCTAGATAAAGATAACACATCAACATGAACCTAAAGAAAGGTTCATGGGAAAAATGCTATATATAATAATTAAAATACTCATAAGGATAATTAAATATTAAAAATGATATGAATATGTAAATTGGGACTAATATCCCATTAATATGAAATTAATGGTACCAATGAACAGTACTAGAAAATAGTAACAATGAATAGTGCTAAAATAATTAAAAATGTTTAATTGCCCATAGTATACCAAGACTTATTTATTTAGTTTGGATAAATTGGTATACCAATTAAGGACCACAGATAGCGATCGCTTATAGAGCAAATCATGAACTGACAATATATGTCTGATATGATTGTTCTACAGGCTATATGCCTACTTCATCGCCATTGTGCCTACTTTATTTACGGCTTTACAAGCCCGATGTAGTCCGTGCCCGGTGGCCTCGTGCACGATAGATGTATCTGAGGTAGACATATGGCAGTCTAACCCGTATACTCCCGTGTATCCAGCTTTTATAATTTGTTATAGGTTTCTTGGGCATTGTAATAATTAATTAATACTGAATATACAATAAGTAAACAGGAAAGACCCCAATAATTTTAATTGATTCCAAAGTGTAAAAAAATGTAAAAGACCCAGAATTTATGATTTGTAAATATTATTTCAATTGTTTAATTATTGTTATTATAAATTATGCACCACTAAGCATTATGCTTAGCGAGTTGGTTTTCAATCGCGTAGGTACAAGATCGTGACCGCCACAGTAGTATTCGGACAGAGTTCTGACCAGATCTGCCACCGATCAGAGTCACCTCATCAGTCTTTTGTATTTTGGTAGGGCCCATGTGTAGACTAGTATTTTGGTTCATTATGTCTAGTCATGATGTAATTACTAGTTTATGATGTATTTCATTTTGGACTTGTAATTAAACTTTGAGATTGAAATGAAAACTTGTAATTTATTATCTATGAATTTCTATATGAATGCAATAGATAATACTTCATTTTGAGATCTCATAAATAATTGTAAATGATATATACATGAGAATATGATATAGAAATGTGTAAAATGAATATGAACATGTTAACAGGTGATTAGTGGAATCCGCCAGATGCTAATAAAATAAGGGAGGCTCTGTCCGGGTCTCCACAGAAATAAGATATAAAAAAAAAAAAAAAAATTTCTACACATAGAATACATGTTTTAAATGACATAAAAAGTTTACAATAGATATGATAAAACAAGATAGGGTGCTCCGGCACCGAATGTGGCACTTCTTGCTCGGCTATACGGTAGACGGGTAAGGGGCGTCACATTTAGTGGTATCAGAGCAGAGGTTTAGGCGGTCCTAGACCTAGATAGATAGAAAGAAATAGTTGCATCACATGCATGGGCCTTTAGATAGAGTCGAGGTGACATTAATCCAGATCTGTTCTTTGTCTGTTTTATAGGATCGATGGCGTCCGATCCGTCAGAGCACGGGTCTCCAAAACTGATAGAGGAAGAGGTAGAGAGTCACGCACCTGCACCTGCGTCTAGTCAGGGGCGCAGTAGCAGTAGAGCAGAACCATCATTGAGTACTTTAGTAAGGACACAGCAGGCCTTCCTAGAGCAAATGACTCAATTGCTCCGTCAGGTCACCGGAGCTATGCCACCACCTCCCCCTCCAATATATAGGACCCCAATAGAGAGCGTTAGAAAGGATGAGCAATTCAGGAGGGACAGCGCAAGAAGAGAGGGTCTAGACTTTGGCGGTCCATTTCGATTACAGAGAGCAAGAGACCTGAAGTCCGAGGGTCGATTCAGAAGAGAGAACAGGCGAGAGGTTCCAATTTACCCCGAGGAGAGGAGGTCAAACGGGTGTATCAATTGGCAATTCTGCGGGTCCTATAGCACGGAGATCAACCCCGATGCCAGTTTGTACACATTGTGGGAAGAACCACAGAGGAAAGTGTAGATTGCTAACGGGTGGATGTTTCAGATGTGGGTCCACAGAGCATTTTTTGAGAGATTGCCCACGGAAGAATGCTCCCACAGCTCCACCACAGATTCAGAGGTCTGCCCCTACAGTACAGAGGGGTAGAAGACCGATGAGACCAGAGATAGCTGGTACATCACAGAGAGTTTCTAAGACTATAGAACACCCCGAGGATAAAGTAGCATCCCGCGTGTACTCTATGGCTCGAGAGGAGCCAAATCCGGTAGACGTTATCAGAGGTATATTTCCTAATTATAATACCTTTAAGTATGTATTGATAGACTCTAACTATGTTCACCCCTATATATGCATTGTACCTCCTGTTGAAAGAGGATACCGATAGATGGGTCAGAAGATGACATACTTGTCACCAACCCTTTAGGTCACCAGGTGATTGTAGATTATCAACCGAAAAGGATCGTGTTAAAGATAATAGATGGAAATGAGAAGGAGGCTGTATATGAGATGAAAGAAGATGAGTACAGAACTGGTTAAAAAAAAAAAAAAAAGAGTTAGTCTATTGGGATATACCGTGGTAACTATGCAATGCTCTTGATGTTTATCTTTGTAAGTCAGATTCTGATCTGACATGGGACTTTTGTGTAGAGCTACGTATTTTCAATAGTAAATCGAGATAAGGATAAGATTGTAGAATAAAGATTAATAAGAGAGACTAAAAAAAAAAAAAAGTAAAGTATTATAACACAAAATGGTGAAAAGACAAGGAAATAGCGGTCGCTCGATTAATTATACTGTGTAAATTTCGAGGACGAAATTTTATTTAGAGGGAAAGAATTGTAACGCCCTCACCGTAGGTAGTCCAGACATTTTATTGTTCGACGACTAATGTCTGCTCTGGACAGTCAGGATGTCTGGAACTACACTTAAACTATAGTGAGGAGGCATAAATTAATGAAATAAATATTAAAAAATATAGGAAAAATTTTGAGAAATAAAATAAAATTTAGAGAATTTATTTATTTGATACAAAAATAATAAAAATAACCCGATATGCACCATGAAAGGCATTGTGGTCATTTCATCCCTAGATGTGAATTTTGACTTAAATGTCAAATTAAAATTTGGAAATAGAATAATTAACATAAATTAATTTTATGAATTTGAAATTGAAAAATGAGAAGAGAAAGAAGAAGAAAAGAAAAGAAAAGAAAAGGAAAGAAAAGAAAAGAAAGGAAAGAAAAGAAAAGAAAGGAAATAGATTTATGAAATTTAAAAACAATAAAGTACACATAAATATATATATAAATACCCACAAGAGACAAAACCCACCAACCCTCTTCTTCTTCCTCTTCTCTCTCCCTCCTTGCCGTCTCCCTTAGTGTCTCCCTCCCTCCATTTTTGTTCTTCTTAAAGCTTGATTTTCCAAGCTTTCTCCTCCCCAAAACCCATAGACCCCTTCACAAAAAATTTAGCCCACACCATAAGGAAGCTTTAGATACCCATTAAAAGAAGAAAGATTAAAGTTTGAAGTGGGTCACAAGAGGTTAGTGCACTAATCCCTCTTCTTCTCTTTATTAAACATGAAAAGCATGTTTAGCTAAGCATAAATACCATTAAAACAAAAAGAAAATCTAGAGAAAAGAACCCTTGAATTTTTGGCAGCCATGGAACTTGAAATTTATTGCTTTTAAGTGATAGAAAATAGTTCTATGAGAATGTGTAATTAGTTGAAATGTTTGGGTGTTTGATTGTGTAGTGTTTGTGTAAATTTGAAACTTTGAAAACTAGGGTTTGTGTAAATGTTGAGGACTTTGTGTAAAATGTTAAAATTGATCTATTGGGATGAGATTGTTGCTTATAGAAGTGTATTGCATGCAAATTGAAGTAAGGAAGTTGGAGGAGGTTGAGTTTTGGAAGTGTCAATTTTCTGCAGGTTGTGTTTGTTGAGGGCAGTGTACATTTTAGGCCATAAATAAAATTGTGTGACCCCAATTGGTATGAGGCCAATTGGAGGTGAAACTAGACCCAAAATAGCCCATTTTCCATGAAGAAACCATGCCCAAATTCTGTCCAAAACTTGACCTAAATACTGCCCAAATTCGGATTTCCCTGCAACCCAACCCAGAAAATGACCAAATGAACAGTACGTGTTCATTTGGTCATAACTCTCTCTATACTGGTCCAAATGACCTAAAATTTTACCCATGGAAAGTTTAGACATAGGGCTACACTTTTCATGAAGACCACTTAACCCAGTTTTGCCTTTAAAAAATTCAAATTGTTAGCACAAGTTGGGTCACTGAAACTGCCAACCCAGAAAATGACCAAATGAACAGTACGTGTTCATTTGGTCATAACTCTCTCTATACTGGTCCAAATGACCTAAAATTTTACCCATGGAAAGTTTAGACATAGGGCTACACTTTTCATGAGGACCACTTAACCCAGTTTTGCCTTTAACAAATTCAAATTGTTAGCACAAGTTGGGTCACTGAAACTGCCAACCCAGAAAATGACCAAATGAACAGTACGTGTTCATTTGGTCATAACTCTCTCTATACTGGTCCAAATGACCTAAAATTTTACCCATGGAAAGTTTAGACATAGGGCTACACTTTTCATGAAGACCACTTAACCCAGTTTTGCGTTTAACAAATTCAAATTGTTAGCACAAGTTGGGTCACTGAAACTGCTAACCCAGAAAATGACCAAATGAACAGTACGTGTTCATTTGGTCATAACTCTCTCTATACTGGTCCAAATGACCTAAAATTTTACCCATGGAAAGTTTAGACATAGGGCTACACTTTTCATGAAGACCACTTAACCCAGTTTTGCCTTTAACCAATTCAAATCGTTAACACAAGTTGGGTCACTGAAACTGCCAACCCAGAAAATGTCCCAAAATACTGTTCCTTTGGTATGCTTGACCAGTTTTGGCAAAAATGCCATAACTTGGTCTCCAAATCTGCAAATTGAGTGAAAATAGTGCCAAAAGTTTTATAAGACATAGCACAACAATTTTTATGTTTTGACCAAGCTCTAGAAACCACTGCATCCTAGGGAAAATATTAGCTAAAGTTAGGAATTGAAATCTAGAAAATGTTAAGTTGAACCCAGAATGCCATTTGATACCTGTGTGTTCATTTGGCCATAACTCCCATTAGGAAATTCCATTTGAGATTTGCCAATATGATCTAGAAACATGATCCTTAGGGATACAATATTGATTTAGACACCTTTGCCAAATTCTAAGTGTAAAGAGCCTATAAAGAGGGTCAAACATACTGCCCTGAAGTTGATTTTTGCCCTTATAGGACTGAGAGTCCAGGTTAATACATTGACCATAACTCACTATACCAAGCTTGAAAAATTATGAAATTGTACATGGGAGTCCCTAAGACATAGAGGAACATATCTTGTGAAGGAACCTAAGTCTAAAAATGACAATAAAATGATCAAATGACTGGTCAAAGTTTATTGACTAGAAATTGTAAATTCTGGACAGCTTAGAGGCAAAGGGACCAGTTATGGTATTTTGACCATAACTTGAGTTCTATAACTCCAAATTCAGTGATTCAAAAACTGAAATTCAAGTTTAAACATAGAGGAACAATTTTTATGAAGGAAGTGTGACTAAATAGACATCCTAACCTAGTCAAATTCCTAGATAAAGATAACACATCAACATGAACCTAAAGAAAGGTTCATGGGAAAAATGCTATATATAATAATTAAAATACTCATAAGGATAATTAAATATTAAAAATGATATGAATATGTAAATTGGGACTAATGTCCCATTAATATGAAATTAATGGTACCAATGAACAGTACTAGAAAATAGTAACAGTGAATAGTGCTAAAATAATTAAAAATGTTTAATTGCCCATAGTATACCTAGACTTATTTATTTAGTTTGGATAAATTGGTATACCAATTAGGGACCACGATAGCGATCTTGCTTATAGAGCAAATCATGAACTGACAATATATGTCTGATATGATTGTTCTACAGGCTATATGCCTACTTACTGGCCATTGTGCCTACTTTATTTCTGGCTTTACAAGCCCGACGTAGTCCGTGCGACGGTGGCCTCGTGCACGATAGATGTATCTGAGGTAGACATATGGCAGTCTAACCCGTATACTCCCGTGTATCCAGCTTTTATAATTTGTTATAGGTTTCTTGGGCATTGTAATAATTAATTAATACTGAATATACAATAAGTAAACAGGAAAGACCCCAATAATTTTAATTGATTCCAAAGTGTAAAAAAATGTAAAAGATCCAGAATTTATGATTTGTAAATATTATTTCAATTGTTTAATTATTGTTATTATAAATTATGCACCACTAAGCATTATGCTTAGCGCGTTGGTTTTCCATCGCGTAGATCAAGATCGTGGCCCACAGTGAGTATTCGGACAGAGTTCCGACCAGATCTGCCACCGATCAGAGTCACCTCATCAATCTTTTGTATTTTGGTAGGGCCCATGTGTAGACTAGTATTTTGGTTCATTATGTCTAGTCATGATGTAATTACTAGTTTATGATGTATTTCATTTTGGACTTGTAATTAAACTTTGAGATTGAAATGAAAACTTGTAATTTATTATCTATGAATTTCTATATGAATGCAATAGATAATACTTCATTTTGAGATCTCATAAATAATTGTAAATGATATGATACATGAGAATATGATATAGAAATGTGTAAAATGAATATGAACATGTTAACAGGTGATTAGTGGAATCCGCCAGATGCTAATAAAATAAGGGAGGCTCTGTCCGGGTCTCCACAGAAATAAGATATAAAGAAAAAAAAAAAATTTTCTACACATAGAATACATGTTTTAAATGACATAAAAAGTTTACAATAGATATGATAAAACAAGATAGGGTGCTCCGGCACCGAATGTGGCACTTCTTGCTCGGCTATACGGTAGACGGGTAAGGGGCGTCACAATCTCCACCGTTGATCTCACTTGTAAAGACAAACCCGGAACCTTTGGATCAAGAGAGAAGACGACAAGACCAGCGTCTTTCGCTCTTAACCCTCAGATCGTTCCGGACAAGAGGATTTAAGTCCGTCAGATTGAAAGAAGAAAAGGACAAATATTCTGAAGAATAATCTCAGCCGTTCATTTTGATTCTCTTTAATTCCTGAACATCCGATCATGTCCTTCGAAATCTTGACCCTCCATCACCCTCAAAATAAATCCTGACCCTTCATGGGGAGCACCTGATTCCTATAAATACCTGCATGAAAAACTGTTCAAGGGACAGGCAAAAAAAGAGAGGTAGTTATTATAGCGGAAGAACTCTGAAACTTCATTCAGTTTGTTATTCTGCTACTTAGAAGTGTTGATTAAAAAGACTTTTGAAACTAGTTTTCTGAAGTGTTTTCTTGAAAAGGATTCTGAATACTGGAACTCTACATTTTCAGTTTGTTCATTATCTGGTCACACTCTCACTTTCAGCTCTTTATCATCTCTGTTTTCATTCCCATTGTCCAAGCTCAACTTCATTCCACTCGGTTTTTATCTTAATCTGATTGCATTTTGGCTAAGCACCCTTCAATTCACGACAAACACCGGCCCTCAGGCTAATCAATCCGCTGCCTTATCACTATTTGTCACCCCGTAGTTATTTCAATAGATTTGGCTTCTTACAGGTAAGAGCTCATATTGCTGTTTTATTAACTGTTTACGCTTACTTTTCGTACCTTCTTTGTTCTTCTTACGTATGCGATTTTCTCCAAGTTCATTTTGTGCAAAAAAAGTCCCAAAGAACATTACTCTCGAATTATCTCTTTAGTGATCAGTCCATCATTTTATTAATCTTCATCATTTCTGAATGCAAGTTTTCTAGCTCCTAGCAGCGTGTAAGTGGTTGAGTAAAACGTAGGTAACTGCAACTTAAGGGTCTCTTTTAAAGGAGAGAACCTGAATAACACGTCAGGAAAATAGCCAAACTATTAGGCTGACGTAAACGGCAATTTGGCAAGATACCATAAAGTGGAATAAAACCAAAGTAAACGAAACATAATAGATCGGATATTAATAGGTATTGGTAAAATGACTACATGGAAGGTCGATAAATCAAGTCTAGTATTCCCCGTTTAGTCACAAGGTATCCAGAAGCCTTATCCCCAGCATCTTTGAATGCCAGAATCCTTAGTTTTAGGCTCTTATGACATGTAGCTGAAATTAAAATTCGGGAGATCGGAAAAGTCCCTTTCAGGCTCCTGTTAATTTAAAAGAGACCGGAGGAGGGTTCTTATTCGGTCTCAACTCAAAATTTTAATAACTATTTAATAGAGATCGGAGGAGGGTTCTTATCCGGTCTCAACTCAAAATTTTAATAACTATTTAATAGAGATCGGAGGAGGGTTCTTATCCGGTCTCAACTCAAAATTTTGATAACTATTTAATAGAGATCGGAGGAGGGTTCTTATCCGGTCTCAACTCAAAATTTTAATAACTATTTAATAGAGATCGGAGGAGGGTTCTTATCCGGTCTCAACTCAAAATTTTAATAACTATTTAATAGAGATCGGAGGAGGGTTCTTATCCGATCTCCAATCAGAATTTTAATAAATAACTTAAAAGAGATCGGAGGAGAGTTCTTATCTGATTCTCACACCAAATCTTAACCTGTACGCAAGATAATCCCAAAACCAAAAATGATTCGCGACGTTAACTCACTAAGGTTGTCTCATTTACTTATGTATCTGGGTAATTCGAATTTAGTGAAAGATCAAATATTCCTTTTATCAAAAGGATTAACATTTCCGTTCAAGCCCTCTTAACTAATTTATGAAGAACATGAAATTAAGTCTACTTACCCTTATTAAGGGACGAGGTGGGGTGCCTAACACCTTCCCCACCCGTTTACGGCCCGAACCTATAATCTCTGTCTTGAAGTGGTTTCATTTTTAATTTATCTTCCCAAATGGTTTTCTTTAGTTTCCCTCAAAACTAAGGTGGCGACTCCTCACTTTTACCCACTTCGGTGAGTGATCGTCCAGGCGACCGCAAAATCCCTTGCGACAAATATTTCAGAGCTTTTGGTGTTTCCTGTACTAGTAGTCCTTTGTCTTTAGTAGCTTTCAGGTCTAATGGAGGTTTGGCCAACATGCTTCATGTGAAATTTGAGATCCTTTTCGGGACTATCTTATATGTGTATGTTTAGGTTGCCTGATTATTGGGCTATAGACATATTCTTTTTAATCCTGATGTTTCGTTTGAGTATCATTCTTTTTTGTTTTAGTAAGCAATAAATTTTATTAAAAGTATGAGTTCAAAAAGGAACCTAGCATACCAATGGAGAAGGTATGCTGAAGAGAAAAAGAGTAGAGAAAAGACACAAAACAAGAAAACCAAGGCCTACCTAATGCAGCCTGCAAACCAAACAACATAGGCCACTGATGACAATGAGAAGGGAGCTTGCTTATTGCCTAAGGACCTAAAAGGTTGATAGAAAATTGAAGAATAAATCTATTATCAAGACAAAATTCATCTAACCAAATAAACGAATGTCAAGACATTGCCCAAGATTTGTAGCATAGATCAAAACGAGCAGCAGCAGAGCATGAGATGGATAACAGAAGCAACAGACCATAACCCAGAAGAATCATTTGTCTCACCTCCTCCTATGCACCAAAATGGAAGCCCATCGCATTTGGATTATTACCCTATAAAATTACTACTGAATACTATCGAGCAAATAGCTTGAGAAGATAAATATGCTTATCAGAGGCAAATTTCTCCCAGTCAGACTAGAGCTTGTACCTCATGCGATTCTTTAACAGTCTAGACGTTTCAACTTTCTTTTGATGTTGGAGAGTGGGCCTAAAAGATTGAGGCTCCCATTGTCCAGATTCACAAATGCTAGCTGATTATCTTCTTCATTTTCCAGTGGACTTTTGTAATGGGCCCCCACTACAGCTACTTGTGTTTCCTCGACCACCTCTACAGTTGGAAGTAAAACACTAGGCTCTGGTCTCCTTTCAAAATTGTCTAAATTTAATGGGCCACTATTGGGAATATGTCCAAATAATTGCTATCACCTGTACAGATAAACATAGCATCCCCCAAGCCAATTGCCGCTGAGCAATCCCTACTCTGTTCCATGGCCATGCAGCGTATCCTCGCAAGCACTAAAGTTATGTTGGATAAAACGTAATTAAAGTTGTAATGTAATTATATTTATATTTTATATTTGATTAAGTTATTTAGTAATACAAAAAATTTTTATGTAATAAAATGATAATTATATAATATAATCAATTATGCTTAAAGTAACGTAATATCACTAGTGGTTTGGGCGGTACATTTTGTAGTATCGAGAGCCGTCGCGTGCAACCTTGAGCGAGTTGTAACGTAACGATCATTACATATAAAAATGAATGTAATCATGACTACTTATTTTGATTTTTTTTTTATTTAAAAGGAGTTACATGTGGCTTGCATGTTACAGAGGTGGGCATCACTTCACAACAATCTTTAATTAGAGTTATGTGAAATTTGGCTTCTCCCACATCCTCAACAACCTTTTTGTGTACAAAATCAAGTGAAGATATAGAAACTAGAATTCGTCCAGCAACCAGACATGTTTTCTTGGAAGCACATTCATCATTGGATATGAATTCTTCAACAAAATAACTTAGTCAAATAAAGAAGTCAGGACACCACTAATAAAGGACTACCATGGCATCTTATCCACACATATTGATTAGGAGTAAATTTCTCTTGCCAAGGAATTAAGGATGAGAACCATTGTAGCAACCAGCCAATTGATTATCCAAAATTATATGAGCAATATTTTAGAGGAAACTCCATTAGTTATCTGTCTCTATAACTTAGATACAGTTATAATAATATTTACTTTCATGTTATGGATGACTATAGATGAATTCCTATGCATTACTATGATCATGTATACAATTATAAATATTTGTTATAGGTGTCATTGATTATTCAATTCTAACTTTATAGTCAAATATTCATTCTTATTCACTTTTTTTTATGGCAATTAGAAGACCTAACAATTTGTTATTATTATATTATAAAGACATTTTAAGAATTAAGAAACAAAAAAGTTTGAAAATAAAGTCGGGTGTTGAAAAACAAACACCCAAAAGATAATAATAATAATAATAATAATAATAATAATAATAATAATAATAATAATAATAATAATAATAATAATAATAATAATAATAATAAATATATTAAGGGGACATTGACTTTGCTAGAAATGCCTTTAACCCATTATAATATATTAAATAGATTTTGAAATTATCTGCATTAAACAATATGGCAATATAAATTTCAAGATATTAATACGGTGAAAATGAAAATTTTATAACAATAGTGCATTAAATTATAAAATACATTTTAATTTTTTTAAAAATTTATAAATAATATTCTTTCACAACATTAAACTACTTATGCAACCTCATTATGCAAGCTAATATTATTTTAAATTATGAAAAAAAATAACTGACTTTGAACAAATTTAATTCAGCGAGTTAACATGTATTTATCATTAAATTATTTTAATTTTTAAACATCTTCACCATTTAAAACTTATTATTATATTTTTTTATGGGTAAACTACAATTTAGTCCATGAGTTTTGATAAAATCCACAACTTAATCCTTGTATTTTTAAAACCGAGCAATTTAATTCCTGAGATTTGACAAAACCTACAATTTAATCCTTACCATTAGAATTTTGTTAAGTTACTATTAATTTTAGCAAAAATAACTAAAATGCCCTTTTCTTTATTTTTAATCTAAAAACAATTTAGTCTTTAACGTTTTATTTTCTTAATAATTTAGTCCTTGATATTTTGTTTCATTAACAATTTAGTCATTGCATTTTTGAAATTGAGTTTATTAAATTAAAAAATTTTAATTTAAATTAATAAAATATAGATTAATTACTTTAAGGTCTATAAAAATTTTGGTTAATTACAAAATATCCATATATGTTACAAATTGATCTTTAAATAAACTTATTCTTATATTTTTTTATGGGTAAACTACAATTTAGTCCATGAGTTTTGATAAAATCCACAACTTAGTCCTTATATTTTTAAAACCGTGCAATTTAATTCCTGAGATTTGACAAAACCTACAACGTAATTCCTACCATTAGAATTTTGTTAAGTTACTATTAATTTTAGCAAAAATAACTAAAATGCCCTTTTCTTTATTTTTAATCTAAAAATAATTTAGTCTTTAAAGTTTTATTTTCTTAATAATTTAGTCCTTGATATTTTGTTTCATTAACAATTTAGTCATTGCATTTTTGAAATTGAGTCTATTAAATTAAAAAATTTTAAATTTAAATTAATAAAATATGGATTAATTACTTTAAGGTCTTTAAAAATTTTGGTTAATTACAAAATATCCATATATGTTACAAATTGATCTTTAAATATTATAACTATTTATAAATAAGCCTTATGTCATTATTATTTTAATAATATATAAATAATTATATGCGTGTGTGTATATATCAATTTATGATATTTTCATATATTATATTATATTGTTATATATAAAAAAAAAGTATGAATATGGATGCAAATCGTTATTAAAAAAAACTTCAAGAGCTAAATTATTTTCATACTAAAAATAAAGTTAAAAGTATTTTGGTATTTTTGCTAAATTTCATTGGGGAATTAATTGTAATTCTAATGATAGAGATTAAATTGTAGGTTTATTAAAATATCAAGGACTAAATTGCATGATTTTAAAACTACTGGGACTAATTTATAGGTTAACCAAATTTTAGGGACTAAATTGCCAATAAAATAAAATCTTAGGGACTAAATTGTTTTCATATTGAAATAGAGTTAAGGGCATTTTGGTCTTTTTTTTAGAATCAACTGTAATTAACAAAATTTCTAACAGTAGGGATTAAATTGTAAGTTTTATCAAATTTTGATGACTAAATTGCTTGGTATTGAAAATAAAGGAACTAAGTTGCAGGTTTTGTCAAATTTCAAAGGATAAATTATAATTTACTCTTTTTTTAAAATTACATTTAAGCTTAAATTCAGTTAAGATTAAATGTTAATAAAATAATACATAAATGATAAAAAGTAATAGTAATTCTTAAATTAATAAATATTTTACTTATATAATTAATTAAAAAAATTAAAATTAATATTTTAATTTAAATAATTAAATATAATATTTATAATCCTATAATAATATTATATCATATATAAAATTTAATAGAAAATTATATATAAAAAATTAAGAGTAAATAATACTTTATTTTGAGATTTGAGAAAACTTGTAATTTAGTTCTTATATTTTTAAAACAAATAAAATTAGTTCCTAAAGTTTTGCAAAACTTACAATTTAGTCAATCCGTTTAACTTTTCATCCAATTTGCTATTAATTATAGCGAAAATAACTAAAGTACCTTTAACTCTATATGTTTTCAAACTTAAATAATTTAGTCCTCAAGGTTTTGTATTATAACCAAAATAGTGTAAATCAAGAGACTATTTTATTTATAAAATTTAAATTAAAGGATTATAATACAAAACCTTAGGGACTTAATCATTTTAGTTAGAAAATATAGATTAAAGAGTTTTGGTCATTTTTACTCTAATTAATGGTTAATTAGATGGAAAATTATATAGAGAGACTAAATTGTCAGTTTTGCCAAATTTTTGAGACAAAAATGTTTAGCTTTAAAAATACGAGAACTAAGTTATAGAGTTTGCCAAATTTCAAAGGCTTTCACTTAAAAATTTATTTACAAGTCTATATAACAAGTACAATAATATGTGATGCACATTAAAGACAAAACTGACAAAACTAATAATAATAAAAGGAGCATAACATTGATTTTCCTAATTAACATCTCTCAATCGAGGCCCACGATAGTTTCCCTTGCAATTCAGAAAATTTAAACCTACAATCAAATAAAAAAAAAAAAAAGTTAAACCTACAATCAAATTAAGTGTCAACTGAGCAAAAAGAGTGATTAAAGGAAAAAGAAATCTGTTAAAAAATAAATAACATAAATTTTTTACAGAAACATAATTTTAATTTGTCATGTAAAAAGCAATTTCTCAAAAGAAAATTGAAAAAAAAAAGAATTAATAATTTAATATGCGAGTAATGTGTACACACAATAATTTTTTTAATTGAATAACCATAAAGAAAAATAATGATTGTGTATTTTTATCTCTTGTCAAAATTTGCTATGAAATCTCAATAACCAAACATACGATGTAATGAAATGTGACCAAAGGAAAAAAATAAAGAATATAATTACCCATATTTGTCAACAACGGTGAATAAATGCAAATATCTACAAATTAAAATGTATAAAGAATGATGAATTCATTCTTTAGCTACTTTTAAGAAAACAAGAAAGAAAAAGGCCATTTAAAAGTACCTCTGCAATAGTTATTCCTGGGAGACCCAAATCCTCAAAAGGCTTATCGCACCACATTAATTCCCTTACATCTTTATCCTCATAATATAATAGACGAAGTCCACAATTCTTCA